>NW_015536474.1:1367744-1369069 GCF_001515605.1 Sinocyclocheilus anshuiensis | reverse complement strand
ACGTCCTACCAGCCCCAAACTTTTTAACATGTATATACAATTATTAAAATACTTAAAAAAATCTTTATTAGAAAAATACTCAAAATGAACATGATAGGTTGAGTAAGAAAACTGACTGCACAAACAACAGCAAAAGTGGACAATTCTTGTTATTTTCCTATTAACCATATTTCCTATATGACACAATTAATGCTAAAACACATTTATAATGACACGTTATGCATTTGGCAGACGCTGTTCTCCGAAGCCAGAGTTTAATTGCATTCAATGTAGACATTTGATCAGTTCTTGCTTTCTCCTCCTTTTTAAAAGTTGATAAGCCTTTTTGTTTTAATTATGCCCGATTGTACGGTTAGTTGCAGTTTATGATTTGCATTTCGGATTATTTTATGCGACCTGAACCGACTCGGTGAGCAGCTAAACAGGGCTGTTCCAGATGATGCAAATGCAGCAGACGAGGTAAAGCTTCTTGTTGCTGGTGTTTCAGAGAACAAGGCTGGAAAGAACAGCTCTTTCAAACCGCTCCTGCCCCCTTTTTGCTGCCGACTGTTATTGTCGGTCAGCCACTTCCCAGGAATGTTCCTCTTCAGGCCAGGCAGAAGTCACTGCAATGGAATGCAGCGCACAACAATGTTGACTTAAAAAGGACAGAAAACGGAATTGAACTGGATCTGGATTCGCGCGCGTCATGCTTAATTTGAACGCTTTCTTTAAAACGCGAATAGAGCCTAGACATTAATTTTCTCGCTTTAAACACAGCTGCATCCCAAACGCGCGTTTGAACGCTGCGTATGATCGTACCAGGTTGTGGATTTGTCAGCCGCGCTGCGTGAACGGGAGGGGGACGTCTTTTTCAGCAGTCAGATTACTCTTTGTCTGTCCTTTTTGCTCACCCAATGGGAGCACAAAAACGGGCAGAGCCGACAGAGCTGGCAGAGCGGCATTCTAGCTCGCAATCTGCCGTGCACTGAGATTATTAGCCGGGGTCAGTTTGACGACGCGGCGCGCCAAAACGCGCGGTTTGACAGCGCTCATGAGGATCAATAGCCGAGTGCTGTTTGACCCTCAAACAGTGGGCGATGTGGTGCGCGGATCGAGGGGGGGTTGGTTGGTTGTTCTAGCCTGCGACATTGTTAAATGACTGCAGTAGATGGGGAGAGGGAGGGGGGATGCAGCAGGTCGTGGGGGAGGGGAGCCTGTGGGAGGTGGCATTGACATCGATAGCGAGGAGAAAGATGAAAAAAGGCAAAAGAATCTCAGCACCTGTTTCCAGGGCAACAGGGAGCTGCTGAGCATAAATCTGAACCCCCCCCCCCTCACTGCAC
>NW_015536474.1:1367300-1367582 GCF_001515605.1 Sinocyclocheilus anshuiensis | reverse complement strand
CGCCTCACTGCACTGGCCGCATGCAGTGATGCAGGCCCTTCAGATTGACACACACACAAACTAATAAAGACTCGGGGTTTTGCGCAGGTTTCTAAGCTTTGAACATCGAAAATGGTATGGAAACCTGGACAATTAAAGGGGTCATATGATGTTTCTAAAAATAACATTATTTTGTGTATTTGGTGTAATGAAATGTGTTTATGCGTTTTAAGGTTAAAAAAAACACATTATTTTCCACATACTGTACATTACTGTTTCTCCTCTATGCCCCGCCTTTTTGAA
>NW_015536474.1:1353910-1367258 GCF_001515605.1 Sinocyclocheilus anshuiensis | reverse complement strand
CCCCCCCCCCCCCCCAAATCCAAACCACCCCCACCATTTTTTCTTCATGTAAAAGATTTATTTATAAACTAAAGATGTTTTTTTTCCCAGTATAAGGAACCTTTTGTTCTTTTTTTCCATGAATTCAAGTTTCCATGAATTTTAAACCTTCCTACCTTCGAGGAATCCATAAGAGCCAATAAAGAACCTTTATTTTTAAGAGTGGAAAGATTACGAAAATGTTCTTAACACTAAAGGTTCACATGAGCAAAATTTTGCAGGCAAAAAAAGGTCCATTGTATATTGACATTAAAGTGTTGCAATGTATCAAGAGGAAGTCACTTCCAAACCAAGCTGCTTTCTGCTTGACCACCTGCGAAATTCCAGATCACATGATTTCCTGTTAAAATTACTGGATTTTGCAAGTGAAAATTCGCTGAACAACATTAAATGTCACCGCATCTTTGGAAAAAAATTGTTCTTTAAAAAATTGTTCCTTGAAAGGTTCTTTTGTGAACCCAAAATTATTATTTCCCTTTTGCAACCTTTATTTTAAGAGTGTTGGCTATAATGAGATGGAAATTGAGATTTGAGAGTCCGTTCGTCGTACAAATAAAAGAAATTATATAGTGTGCAAGTTGTATGGACTATTTCTGCAGTGCTTTTTCGAGCATGATCACACTGAACAGTTGATGCTAAATGACAGAATTGTAATTTATGGGTGAAATAAATTCTTTAGGCATTAACATCCATGGAATCCTTCCATTGAACAAAGGGTTCTTTATAGTGGGGAAAAAAGATTCTTTAGATTATATAACATGTTTTTCACACTATAATGATTCTTTTAAGAACTGTTAATTGAAAGGTTGTTAGGGAACCAAAACTGGTCTTCTATGGCATGCATCACTGCAAAAAAAAAAAAAAAAACAGCTTATTTTAAGCATACTAACATCAGAATGATTAGAAATAATGTGTTTTTCACAGTATTGGTGTCTGTCTCTTTGTTACCTGCTCAGCTGACAGTCTTTGTCCTTTCTACCTCTGACAAATAATATTCTGTACTGTTTCCCTACAGCTCTTCGTTTGGCCCCAAACCTCCAGACTAACGTTCAGTCATGCTCATCAAGACTGCAGATCTATTGTTCTTTCCTCAGCAGCTCCAGTCTAGCCCCGGCGCTATCGCTCTCCCCCACCCTCCCTTCATTCTCTCTGCTGGATAATTCCCATGATATGTTCTTGCCATTGGCGTGGGGCGTACCATTCTCAAAGAGGGGTGAGTAGAAACCAAACAGGAGCTCTTTACGCCTCCACACTGATTTCTCTACCAACCTTTGCATTTTAAAACCATGTAGGCCTCTATTCACAGAGGTGTTGGTGAGGCATGGTGAAAACATTAAGAGA
Organism: Sinocyclocheilus anshuiensis; assembly: GCF_001515605.1. Taxonomy (NCBI): domain Eukaryota; kingdom Metazoa; phylum Chordata; class Actinopteri; order Cypriniformes; family Cyprinidae; genus Sinocyclocheilus; species Sinocyclocheilus anshuiensis. The sequence continues at coordinate 1,365,878 of NW_015536474.1, read as the reverse complement.
GTTTGATATCTGTAGAAATTTCGTGTAATTCCCACCCCTCTGCTGCACAAACATCGCACGACCCGATATGTTCTTGCCATTGGCGTGGGGCATACCATTCTCAAAGAGGGGTGAGTAGAAACCAAACAGGAGCTCTTTACGCCTCCACACTGATTTCTCTACCAACCTTTGCATTTTAAAACCATGTAGGCCTCTATTCACAGAGGTGTTGGTGAGGCATGGTGAAAATATTAAGAGAGTTTGATATCTGTAGAAATTTCGTGTAATTCCCACCCCTCTGCTGCACAAACATCGCACGACCCGACCCCCTCACGGCGTAGTAAAGTGCCTGTTTTATTGACTCAATGTCTTAAAGGCAGTTCTCTTCCCGTTTTTCTCGCAGTGCCCTGTGAGATCTTAACAGGACAGGAATGAGAGAGGAATAACAATTATGTCACTGCGTGAAAGCGAACGCTTGATAAACTAACAAAATGGACGACGTGAGTGCTGCCTCTTTCCACGATAACATCGCAGAGGCAAAAGAGCATCAGAGCAAATCACAAACGTACAAATGCAGGGGCGAGAGAAGGCCAGGAAAGCAGATGAAAGATCAGGCTGATGAACACCACCTGTTTCTGTCACCTCGTGCCCAGAAGCTGAATTCAAACCTTAACATGACACCGTCTCTGCCAAACGCAGTGCCGCTGACTGCTGCCAGATTGCCATACATCTGTTTCACAGCTAAACTACTGCTGGGTCTGAAGCAGTTCTCAGTCACCAAAACTGACTGTTTAATTCACATTCCTGGTTTGAACAATTCACCGTGCATGTTATTCCAGAGAAAACAATGTAATGGGATCAATAATGAAATAAACTGAGAGAGTGCAGTTGATATCTAAGTATACGAAGGGTTGAGAGAAGTTGAGTTCGCCCTTCTCTGACCTCTCTATTGTGAGGTTTGCAGCAGTCTGAACCAGTCCTTTCACTGCCTGCTGCTTTTTAGAGGACAGCGCACACCACTGCTCTTCGAATTCATGATTTAAAAACACTTTGGCTACTTGCCCGTGTGAAAAACATGTCCCTGAACACATCGAGCCTCACGTGGAAGGAATTTCTGTGTAAACGGTTTAGACATCTAATACAACAATTTACATGAAATGTAAAATGTATTTTTTTTTTTTATGATTGATTTTACATTCGTTCTGCTTTTGTTTCATGAATGAGGCCAACTTACATTCTAATTACAAAATAATTGTGCTAAATAATTAATCTGGGATATCATTTGATAATAATTTGAGGTCAGTATGTTTTCTTTTAAGTGTTTTATTTTTAATCCCGGCTGCATTAATTTGATTAAAAATACAGTAAAAACAGTAATATTGTAAATTATTACAATTTAAAATAACTTTTCTATTTGAATATATTTTAAAATGTAATTAATTTCTGTGATGCAAAGCTGAATTTTCAATATCAGTCTTCGGCGTCACATGATCCTTCAGAAATAATTGTAATATATGCTGATTTGCTGCTCAAGAAATATTTCATATTTATTATCATCAGTGTTGAAAACAGTTGTGCCACTTCATATTTGTGTGGAAACTGTAATGCATTTTTTCAGGATTCATTGATAAATAAAAGTAAAAAACTTACTGACCTCAAACTTTTGAACATTAGTGTTAATTACACAATTATCTACGTATATAGAGTAATCATTTTTAATCATGTAAAAAAATAAAATAAGTTGAGAAAAAAAATCCCCAAATTTTCTGAATCCACCAGGTGTGAAATGGCAGTGGCTTGTCAGTGAAATAACACCATTAACACAGGCTGCCTGCCAAATGCTCCATGACTGAACATTTATATAATGCAGCAACAGTGTGCCATTTTGGCTCAAGTGTCTCTCACCCTCCCTAAAAATTCCTTTCATTAACATAACAGTATGATCCCGCAGAGCCACAATGGCGGCCATGTCTCATGTCATAAGCACAGAGTTTATCTATCATAACTGGAATCTGGTCTCTATTTTTTTTTTTACTAAAAAAAAGTCAAAAAATAGTTTTTTAAATCACTACACAAATTTTATTCTTTTAAAAAAATTTAACACTATTCTGTGTGTGAGACATTTTGGTGCTTCTTTATTATTGCTGTAATACATTATGTAAGATTTTTTTGACATGAATAAAAATAATGCCCCATGAAGAAGAAAAACAGAATCAGCATTGTTATATAAAACTAAAAATAGCACATTTTTGTCATTTAAATATTAGATAAAAAAACTTAAAAAAGTGAAGTTTAAGTTGAAGCACTAAAATTAAAACATAATTAAAAAAAAAAAATAAATTAAAGCTAAAGAGAAATACTTTAAAAAACTACAAAATGACCTAAGACATTTCCTAAAACTTAAGCTAAAATCGAAAAAAATCTATTAAGAAGTATAATAGTATATTTATGTAATAATACTAAAATAACATCTAGAATGATTAAAAATAGTAGCTTTAAACGTTTCATTTATCCTCTTTTTCCAATTTCTCAAAGTGAAAGGTTACATTTGCTAGTACATAGTAGACATGTGCCGGTATTCTGTAATGTGATATATCACAGTAATGAATATGCACGATATTGTTATCGTGGGCACTTTTATCTGTTATCAGTGTGGTAAAAAGTTTATTTCATCATCAAATCTAAAAACACACCTGACAGTTCATTCAGATGAGAAGCCTCATGTGTGTTCTTACTGTGGAAAGAGTTTTTCACGATTGGACAGTTATAAACTGCACCAGAAAACACATAATGAAGTGAGAGATCACATGTGCTTTGAGTGTGATAAGAGCTTTTCTACAGCTGACTCTTTGAAACATCACCAAAAGATTTGGGCAGGTCATTCCACCGGGAGGGAACAGTTAATGAAAAAGTCAGTGAAAGTGATTTTGTGCCTCTTTTAGATGGCACAATAATACGCAGTTCACTTGCAGAACGCATGCTTCTGGAGGGCACAGAACTCTGAAGTAATGAATTTAGGTAAATGGGTGCAGAGCCAGTGGTGGTTTTGTAGGCAAACATTAATGCCTTGAATTTAATGCAAGCAGCTACTGGTAGCCAGTGCAAATTGATGAACAGAGGTGTGACGTGTTCTTTTCGGCTCATTAAAGATTAATATTGCAGCGGCATTTTGGATTAATTGTAGAGGTTTGATAGAAGTGGCTGGAAGACCTGCCAAGAGAGCATTGCAATAGTCCAGCCTGTACAGAACATGCTGAGTGAAAGACGCGTGTGCACTCTGATGTTAACAAGCACGGATGAGAAGCGCATGGCGGAATGCGTGAGAGATGCTCTGGATGAAAGCAGACATTGTCTTACTATAAGGAGATGAGAGGGTCTGTATTACTTACTATTGGAGAAAGCGTAACGGCTAACTTGGATCACGTGTCCCTTAATAACCAATCACATTACAGCCTTGACGTCATTGAAATTCAGTCAGAGTTGTGCGACACTCAATCGCCGTTTACGGATGCCATAGGAATGAATGAGAAGTGCCGTAAACTGAATCCCACCTGTCGCAAAAAGTCAGTGACTTCTCTTATAAAATGGCACTTTTTTCGTGGTAAACTCTAAAAATAGTTCAATCCAAAAGTATTGTTTAATGTAAAACATGTTGAAGATTAGCAGATAGGCTGTCGATTCATTAAATGATAAGCCGTTTCCTCTAAAAAGCTGTTTATTCAGCGGAGTGAAGCCTCTTCTCCATTGACATCCATTAAAAAAAACGGCCTCTGGTCTCCTTTCCCACGTGCTGCCAGACCGGAAGCGTTAGCTTTAGCCGTTGCGCTTTTTCGGCTAATGGTTGCAGGCTTGCCTTCTGGTGGCTTTGATGAAAGCGCACTTTCACTCTCTGACAGCAGATGGCGCTAAACTGCAGAAATGCAGCCGTTACCCCGGAAACCCCATAAACCCCATAAACAAAGCAGCTGCACTACTTTCTATGTTCAGATTTGTGTATTTGTTATGATGTTCATCACAGCGCCAAATACGTACATATTTAGACTTAATAGGCTATTTATTTTCAAACTTGTTTTACATTTTAGTAATCAGTAAAAATGTTGTTTTACATTTGTAGTCCAAATTAACATTTTAATCTGGACTACAACATGCCCTAGATATTTTGTGTTTTGATTCTTTATTGTTCGGTCACACTTTACATTAGGCTATTGCTCATTGTGAATGTTAATGCATTAACTAAGGTTAACTAATGAAGTCTTATTGTAAAGTGATAACTATTGGTCTTTAAAGTTCTTTTGCACTTTAATCTGTGTAAAACTTTTAACTTTATACATTTTTCTGTATTGCTTTATTGTATTTAAATGTTCAGTTATTGTTATTATATGAAAAAAAGTTATTAAACGTGTTATACTGTATTATGACAACACTTTTTTGAAACTAAATTTCAATATCGTGATAATACCGCTTACCGTGATAAAAGCATTAGCAATTAATCACAACATGAAAATTTGATACCGGCATATCCCTAGTACATTGTTAATGTAGTGCCCTTCATTGAAGAATCCCCCATACACAGTATTTCATTCATCATCGAGCGCAGCACAATCGTCAGCCAGCCCAGCCCGGCCTCGTTCGATCGAGCGTTCGAAGCTCCATTAATCGAGTCTCGCATTCGAGGGGAAGTCAGTCAGCGGGAGGGCGATGAGGGGGTGAGTGACAAAAAAGAGAGAGAGAAAGAAAGAAAGAACGAACGAAAGAAAGAAAGCAAGCAAGAAAGAGAAAAACTGCCTCTCTTCCGACAGAGCACCTTCCATCCCCATGATCTCATGAATAAATTATAGCGACTCATTGTGCAATAGAGGGAGGAATGCAGTCGAGCAGACTCGCGCGCACACATACACACACGCGCGCGCGCAGGAGCAGCAGAAGCAGCGCGAGAGCAGCCGCCACTCTTTGGATTTACACAAAAACATTTAATTAAAACACACAAATGCTGGGAGACTGAACACCTATGGTGTTTTATTCCACATCATATGGATCATATAACTAGAAATCCGACACGTCCACAAATAATATGATCCAGTTTTAACGTTTTTTTTAACGTACTCGCACGGCTTCCGATTTCTGAGGTAACCGTAGATATCCAAGAAAAGACAGAAACGGCTGCGTTTTTATCCGCTTCAACCCAGCGAGGATCGAAATAGGTCCTCATCTTTTGTTTTTGAACATTTCGAGAGGATTTTCTCACAAGCAAAGCCGAACACGGAATCAGATCCAGCCAACAGATCAACCTCGGGCAGCCGGAGTGGAAGGTGAGGACGAATCATTAGAGCCGTCTGTATCATCTCTTTCATCTTATTACGTTTTCCTACGCGATTTAGATGATTTTTTTGTATGTGAACGTGTGTGTAGCGATATTCAGTGTGATCCAAGACTCAAAGGGCTTAGTTTTCAATCGTGCTTGTTGATTTGAATGGCCTGTGCAGTCGTTTCCTGCTTTTCTTTGCGTTTAATTTCTTTTTTCCCAGCTGTCAAATTAGTAATAATCTGTCATAAATGTGTGTTTCCCTCAAATGATTATGTATAGGAAGGATGAAGCCATGCACACGAGCTTACAGTTGAAATGCCTCCTGCTAGACTAACGTTAGACTAGAGCATGAATTGGGTGATCAGTCAGGTTTGGATGTCTTTAAAAATGTGTGTGAAAAGACAGAAATTACACTATAAATCGACCCAGACAGGGTTTTTGAATTGCTTTTGGCTTCTGCATGCTTTTACACTCATGCTACGTGGTTATTGTCTGAAATATGTGTGAAATAAACTGCTAGACAGTGAATCTCAGTTTGAGCTGGTGCACTCTCAGTTTGTCCTCAATGCAAACATGGGTTTAACTGTGGTCAGGTCTGATCTGGGGAGTGCAAAGTGTGGAGTTATATAGTACAGCTGTTATTAGATCAAGCTGGATGCTGTTAAGTGAATTTCACTGATAAATGCATTTGAGACCCCAGTGTTTCAGTGTTGCCTGTCACAGTGATTACTTAATTGTGGCTCTTTGGTTCGTAAAGTTATTTGTTGTGAATACCAAACTCTGAATTTTGTCACCAGAGATCACAGGATCTGCTTCTGGAGATGTTAGTATCAGCGTGTGTGTGAAATGCATGCTTGTTTTCCTTGTTTGAGCTGTCTTTTTAGGGATCTAAGCTGAAACCTGGTTGCTCCACATACACCGGGCAGCATGGGAGGGGGGATTTGCCTGTCGCATCACAATACCTTTTGCATTAGCATCATGATAGAGCGCTCCACCCAGATGCTTTACATATTGGCAGCACACCTACAGGCAGGTTGGTGTAGCGGGAGGCGTTTCAGGCTGGTAATGACACAGCAGGTGAGATGGACAGATGGTGAAGGTTGTGCACAGAACCTCGGCACTACAGACTGTGTGTTTGCGGGTCACAGACCAGGTAGGCAACAAATGCTGTGCCGCCCGTCCCTAAGGGTCAAATGATGGCCACAGACATCCCTCTGCTGATTTTCTTTTTTTTAGGCCCTAATTTGCATGAGTCGTGTCATTCTAAAACACTATCGGTGATAGATCACTTAATTATGATAAGAACCCAAGCCATCTGCTATTCTGGACAAACAGCATTGGGCGTTCATTTGGTTTTAAAAAGAAATTATAACATCGTTACTTATCATGAATATTTAACTCAGAACTTTGCATTGTCTTTATATGTGCTCTATGTGTCGAGGAAATGTTTACTAAAAGCACTTCTCGTCATGAGGAGTTAGTCAATAATTGATGGCAGGCCGACCTCGGCAGTGTCAAGTAAAGCTCCGGTCCTAAAGATGAGTGTCATGACTTTGTGTTGCCTCTCTCCGGGGATACAGGCCTAAGCTTAATATTATTAAATGTGCTCAGAGTTTGTACAGTGCTTCTGTGGTATTAGGTAATATTTGCGTACAATAGCAGCTTTAAAGCTCGATGGTTTAACATTTGACAATGAAGCTAAATATTAGTGTTGTACATATACAGTTTTATTGTAAAATAATTTTCTATTCTAGTTTGTGTATTTTACAGTGAATTTGTAATAGTCAGAGATTGCAATTAGTATTTGTAATAAAAGATTTTATGAGTAGAAAATAGTAATATTTTCTTTAATATTTTTAATTAGTAGTAATAATATTAACTATTATTATTATTATTACTAACTAAACATTATTTTGTAGTCATATTTTTGTCATATTGATATACAATCAGAGCAATTTTGCAAATAAGACAGCCATAAATATTACTATTGTAAATGTATAATTTTACTGTTAAATAAATTAATATATCATTTTTTTAAATTCTTGTATTTACAGTGAAATTACAATAGTCATGTTTCCTATTTATTTTCTTTAATATTTTTATTCAGTACTAGTAGTAGTAGTAATAATAATAATAACAACTACTAAAATATTAAAGAACATAAAATCTGTTCTTTTTGTAGTCATATTTATATATAATCAACAATTTTGGGAATAGTGACATGAATATTAGTACTGTAAATTTACATTTTTACTGTTAAATAAAATTATTATATTGTTTTTTTTAATTCTCAATTTTTGTATTTGTATTTAAATTACAATAATAATTTCTTATTACATTTTCTTTAATATTTATATTTAGTAGTAGTAGTAATAATAAAAATAATAAAAAATATTGTTATTATCAAATAAAAAGTTTTAAAAATACATTACTATTTAGTAGTCATGTTTTATAGTAGTATTGATATGTTATCAGCTCTATCGATCTATCTATACATGGATGTCTAAACTTTTAAATATGTTAATAAGCAAATTTAATAAATAAATTTGAGTTTAGACTTAAAATTGGATTAAAAATGCAGTGCATTTTTATTTTCAAAATGATAAAAAGACTGCATAATTATGCATGCAATGTAGTAAGCGTTATGTAACATACTAGTGTTTATCTTTGCATAATGCATTCTGTTAGTATGCATTAATAGTGTATAGTATATACTGTACATAGCTGCAGTTCTTCATGCCATTTAAACAGAGTTTAACACGTGTTCCTGTCATATTTCTAAGTTAACAGTCGTGACTCGTATCAGTCTTTTCATCTGACTTTAATTTACTTGTCAATGATTAGTAGCTTCTATTAGTGCTGGGCGGTATGACCAAAAATTTATATCACGGTAATTTTCAAAATTATACCGGTTTCACAGTACAAGACGTTTTTTTTTTTTCCATGCATGACTGGGTGTTAACCATATTTTCTACTGATTGAGAGAGGAAATACTGCAGTATATTGACTTAGAATGCCCTATTTTACTGTCATGATGAGTTTAGTAACACATACAGCTGTTCCCTCACCACAGTGCAACACCCCTTTCAAACAGTGTCGCGTTCCGAACGTTGATTAAGTGACATACACCGGTATTGCGGTATTTTCAAAATTCATATCGTAACAAAAATAAAAACCGGTATTCGGTATGAACCGGTATACTGCCCAGCACTAGCTTCTATGCACGTGTCTCAGCTGTAACAGTAAGCCACTCCATTAGCATGCCGTGTCTTTGAGGACAGGAGCTGTGTTTTAAAATAGAGTCATTGCACCGGGAAGCCGATTGCTTTATTTTTTAACCTTGGTTTGTGCAAACACTGTGTTTGACCTTGGCTCAGAGTGGGAGTGTGAAGACAGCAGTTTTGTAGGGGATGTGTCAACAGAGGCCCTTCTGAACGAACAAAAGGATGAGCAGGTAATTTAATCCAGACCTCACACAATGATGAATAAAAGGCTGTCCAGGAAGAGTGATTCCTCCACATATTTATTTTGAGTTTTTAAGTTGAACTATGTTCACTGTGGCTTAATAACATACTATTTTTGCAGTATGCATATATCTTTGTGCTATATTACATGAATCACCTAATGTATATGATTAAATGTGGTGTATACATAAGAGCACAATGCATGAGACTGCATCCCACAATGCCCAACCTGACTTTGAATGAGTTAGATGTGGAACTGCACGATTAATAAAAATAAAACAGAAATTGTGTTATGGCTTAGTTCGATTATCAAATAGCGAACACTGCGATTTAATTAAGTAAATACATACGACACGTTTCAGAGTGAAACTCTTCTTTTATTCGTGTATAGGCCTACCTCCTGATCCGTTATTTTCAGTGTCCAGAGTGGCACTTTTGCTTTTGGGACGCAACATGCATCTTCCCATACTTGTAGTGAGAAGCACTTATAAACCCGCTATTGTCAACAATAAAGTACATTGAAGGGCCACAATGAAATATTGATGGTTTAACGAAGAAAATAAGACCATTTATATTAGTATTGCAATTTTACCATTATGCAGTAAACATTATATTATTTTTCTTAATTACTTGAGTTTTCAAACAATAAACAATAGCTTAAGATATATATATATTACAATATTTAGTTTATTATTATTGTTATTAATGATAATAAAATATTACATAAAATAGGCTAATCAGAAATATTTTTGGCTGAAGTGTGCCCTACAAACAAACAAACAAATAAAAAAAAAATCTAAATTTTAGAAAAAACGCAATTCGATTTTTTTCCCCCCCTTAAATCATGCAGCCAAATTTGGCGGAAATATCAGTCAGTTTTTACTCCTCAGGCAATTGCATTGGCAAATTTTTTTATACAAAATTGTGTTAAAAAATGCTAAATTTACTTTTTTCTTGTTTAACTCATTGCCACTTGCTGAGTTGAATATACTTTTTGGTGAGGTTAAGTGTTATTACTTATCTTCACTACATAGGTTTATAATGTGTTAATGTGAACATGATGCATCGGACAGTATGCTACTAGCCTACATGTCAATTATAGCCTTAGAAATTCAGTCAGATCTTCAAACTAGACGCGTATCGTGTTTAGGGCTGGGTATCGATTCCGATCCCGATTCGATTTCGATTCGCAAGCTCTCGATTCGATTCTCGATTTTTTTTTTATTACATTCAGTGAACATAGTTTTAATACAAATGCTATTGATATTTCTAAAAAATTAACAGTAAATATCAGTTTACAAATAGTGAATTAATAAAAAGAAATTAAGAACCACATGCCTGTATTTTAAACCTATTCTTTTTTTTTTTGTATAGGGTCCTTTTTAAACAATAGTAGGGCCCTATAAAATGTTCTTAATTTTTCTGGTAATCAGATGAAGGCATAAAACATTAATTTAATTTATAATGAAAATTAAACCCTTTTATTTTTTTGTTGCCGTGAAGAACTTGCAGCTGCTGTGTATGTGATATGACGGTAGTTTTCTCAAATGAAACGGTAAAATGCTAATGAAATGACTCTCAGAGCAGCTGGAGATGACATTCGTGTTCATATCATAATATAGTGAAACGGCAGAAGCTGAAAACACCGCGAGCGTCATCCGTGCTTTAGTATGCGTGTAGTAAACAAAGTGCGCCGCACCATCCGCCATTCATTCATTGCGGAAATCATGGCGTCTTATGCGTGATATCAAATGCTTCCGCAGATTTATAGTATTACTATAGCATTTCACCTGAGCATTGCGAATCATGCGTATGGCCATGATAAGTGCTGAATGAATGACAGGCTTTCTGTTGTAACATCGCGCAAGGTAAATAAGGGTGACATCTAGTGGAGAAGACTAATGATAAGATTCACGTTAATCAGATCTTGTTTTAAATGTGCTGAAATAAATCCCGGAAAAGATCGATTTGCGGCTTTTGAGAACCGATATCGAATCGATGTAATTAAAAAAAACCGATTAATCGAAAAATCTGATTTTTTTGCCCAGCCCTAATCGTGTTAAAGTTTGTCCTGGAAGTGATTGGTAAGGTTGAACGTAGTTTAGTTCTTGTGAAGTGAGAGTAATGCTCCAGATCGCAGCAATAAAAGCGCACACAGACAGCTTCACGGCCATGCCCTCTCGTTTCTGTCTGCCTCACTGTTTCAGTACTCTGGGGGACTTTCTTTTTATATCTGCGGAGTGAGCAACGTGCACAGTGTTGAAATCAACGTCTCTGCTGCACGTATGGATCTAGCCAGGCTATATTTGGTGCGCTGAAGCATGGCTTCAAAAAACCCTTTCGTTACGTCAATTTCCTCTCTTGAGTTCTGTTCTGCAGTCATCAGTTGCGGCGGATTAAATGTCTGAGCGGTCCGAGAGCCCCTATGAAGCACGGACCCCCACGGTCCGCCTGGGGAGAGATGTGGTTAAAGGGTTTAATGGGATCACATGACAGTGAAGTAAAGGAGGCTGCTTTGTGATTAAACATTAAGATGTTGAGGTACAGATCAATGCAATCGATGTTCGAGCCGCTCCGTGGCTGTTTTCGCTCCCTTGTGATGTCAATGGCTAACCGCTACAAGACGCAGATTAATAAAAGCTCTCTGTTGCTGAAATGGAGAAAAACACATCATGTGAACTAAATAAATCTAAAATGAGTTTTCATATAGCTAACACGTGGAATGCGGTGGAGAAGTGTGTCAGGAAGGAGATATTTAGGCCAGTCACGATAACAACTTTTTGTTGTGCGATATATTGCCCTAGAAATAATTGCGATAAGCGATATTATTGTCATTTTAAAGACCATTTTATGCCACTGAATATATAATCATAATGTAACAGCATAATAATGCAAGAAGGCCTACACACTTCCAAATGACAACAAACTTTTAATTTTTAAGAATATTTAGATCAGTGACCTAGATATGTGGGGGCGTGTTAGAACTAGCCGTTTTAGGGGGGTGTGGCAGAGTCTTGAGTTCTGTTCTGCAGTCATCAGTTGCGGCGGATTAAATGTCTGAGCGGTCCGAGAGCCCCTATGAAGTGATAAAGAATATCTCTTTGGTTTTGAGACTTTAGTCTTTGCAACTTCAGGGATCTTTTCTATGCACAATCAGCTTGTAACACTCCAAAGAGAAAGGAAAACTTGAAATCGCATCATATGACCCCTTTAATATTTT
>NW_015536474.1:1347715-1353480 GCF_001515605.1 Sinocyclocheilus anshuiensis | reverse complement strand
CTACACCACGTTATGTACGAGAAGCTGCAAAAGACACAGGCGCAAGTGGAATGTAAAAAACATGGTGACATTAATTTAAGTAAATATAATGGGCGATATATTGCGTCACTAAAAATTATTGAGGTCATGTACATATATTGCGCGATAAGTCGATATATTGATTATTGGGACAGGCCTAGATATATTGCTTTAACCCCACTCAGACATTGCTCGAGCGGCGTGTTAACAGGCGGGTGGCAGCATTAAAGGGGTCATATGATGCTTTTTTAAAGATCATTATTTGAGATATGTGGGGGCGTGTTAGAACTAGCCGTTTTAGGGGGGTGTGGCAGAGTCTTGAGTTCTGTTCTGCAGTCATCAGTTGCGGCGGATTAAATGTCTGAGCGGTCCGAGAGCCCCTATGAAGTGATAAAGAATATCTCTTTGGTTTTGAGACTTTAGTCTTTGCAACTTCAGGGATCTTTTCTATGCACAATCAGCTTGTAACACTCCGAAGAGAAAGGAAAACTTGAAATCGCGTCATATGACCCCTTTAAAGAACAGCCTGAAGATCATCGGATAGGCCTGGCTGTAATCCGCCTGCGTCCTGCCTGCTGTTTTGCCCCTGCAGCCAGTGCATTAGAGGACAGGCACAGAGAGACAAGTAACCTCTTATTGACTAGCTGTGTGCATGCGAGCACAGCTTTATTACCCAAACACACCTCTGCTGGATCAAAGCCAGAGGGCAGAGGTCATAAACCTGGATAAATCTGCTTTCGTTTTTTTGCTTCCCCCTCTCCACCGCACACATTCTCCTGACAGACAAATTAGATGTTTCACCTCGTTGAGGAACACTCTGGAAATTGCTGAAGTCAGATTGCAGGCTGTTGGACGGGGTTTGCCAAAAGTGTCGAGACTTGTGGCCATCCTCGGATGATTAGCATTCCCAAATGGCCATCTGATAACGTCAGCACTGAGATCCAGACCACATCACCGGTGGCTTTGTTTGGGCCCCATAAACATTTTTCCTAAATTCTTTTTTTTTTTTCCCAGAATTTCTGGATTCCTTTTTTCTATTAGAATTTTTCTAGACTCTGTTTAAATAGTAAAATTTAATTTTAGTAGTCAAAAAACATATTTAATTAATTAAATTAATTTTAAAACTTGCACAAACAACAATTTAATAAAAGTTGAACAAAGTTTAACATTTTTAGGGCCCTACGAAATCTGGTTTATTTTTATCTGGTTTTAATTTTTTCCCAAAATTCCATTTTCCATTACTTTTTTTTCTGAATTCCATTTTAATGGTTTAATTAAATTTTGATAATCAAAATGTGTGCCTATTTCTAATTGTAAAAAGTTTATTATAAAGTTTATTATGTGTAATCTGTTAAATCCATAAAACCTCAACAATTTAATATTCAAATTTTTACAATAATAGGGCCCCATGAAATAAATAAGTGAAATAAATAAATCATTTATTTATTAATTAATTTATTTATTTATTTCAGAAATTCATGGTTTACAATTTAATAAAAAAATAATATTATAAAAACCATGATATCAAATGAAACCATAAAACATTAACAATTCAATTAATCTTTCAAAATGTTATCAAACAAAAATGTAACACTTACTTTTATTTTTTGGCAAATAAAGTGCAGCACGACAGAGGTTTACTGTTAAAACATGGACGAAAAATGTGAACATTTTTTATAATTGTATTATTATTATTACTTTGAGAACTACATTCTACTGTAGTAATAATATATTTTTGTCACAATTTCTTCAAGTTAAACTCTGTGACATTCCGCATTATACAGTAAATTTTGTTTTCATTAATGGATTCCATGATTCCGTTTTTTTCCATTTTTTGCATCGCAGAAATCATAGGGCCCTGCTTCTTACCTTGAAATTCTTTTTTTTTTTTCCCAGAATTTCTGGATTCCTTTTTTCTATTAGAATTTTTCTAGACTCTGTTTAAATAGTAAAATTTAATTTTAGTAGTCAAAAAACATATTTAATTAATTAAATTAATTTTAAAACTTGCACAAACAACAATTTAATAAAAGTTGAACAAAGTTTAACATTTTTAGGGCCCTACGAAATCTGGTTTATTTTTATCTGGTTTTAATTTTTTCCCAAAATTCCATTTTCCATTACTTTTTTTTCTGAATTCCATTTTAATGGTTTAATTAAATTTTGATAATCAAAATGTGTGCCTATTTCTAATTGTAAAAAGTTTATTATAAAGTTTATTATGTGTAATCTGTTAAATCCATAAAACCTCAACAATTTAATATTCAAATTTTTACAATAATAGGGCCCCATGAAATAAATAAGTGAAATAAATAAATCATTTATTTATTAATTAATTTATTTATTTATTTCAGAAATTCATGGTTTACAATTTAATAAAAAAATAATATTATAAAAACCATGATATCAAATGAAACCATAAAACATTAACAATTCAATTAATCTTTCAAAATGTTATCAAACAAAAATGTAACACTTACTTTTATTTTTTGGCAAATAAAGTGCAGCACGACAGAGGTTTACTGTTAAAACATGGACGAAAAATGTGAACATTTTTTATAATTGTATTATTATTATTACTTTGAGAACTACATTCTACTGTAGTAATAATATATTTTTGTCACAATTTCTTCAAGTTAAACTCTGTGACATTCCGCATTATACAGTAAATTTTGTTTTCATTAATGGATTCCATGATTCCGTCCGTGTTTTTTGCATCGCAGAAATCATAGGGCCCTGCTTCTTACCTTGCTAATGGCGAAAGGTGGCGAGCTTTTCTCCTTCAAAGGCCTCGTCGAAAAACGGAAGCACATCTAACGGGATTAAAGGAGGCAAGACGATTCCACAGCCCATCATTTCAAAGACTCTGGCGCGAGTAGTAAATTCCACTTCCAGAGGTGTATAGGGGGTTGTAATAGATGTTGGAGATGGACGAGCGCACCGGTGGAGTGCTGTCGTTTGCGCTGCAAATTGATGCCCCCCCCGTATGTTTGGATACGCAGGAATAGCTTTGATCTCTTTGGGATGGTGGGGCGCTTTTTTCTTTTCTGACCACTCACGCAAATTGCTCCTGTAGGGACTGTGGCCCGAGGACTGTTTATTCGGCTGTAACCGCAGAGAAAGGTAAAGACACTTTGTCTCGGATATCAATGTGCAAGGGTCGCAGGGGTCACCCCGGAGTACCTTTCCACCAGCTGCTAGGAATCCTGGGAATGTCAGTTAAAGGGGTGCTCATGTAGACAACAAGCAGCTAATGGTTTCTCTCTTGGTTTTTTGGCCAGTCACGTGATTCAAGTACAATTAGGTGTCTGTGGTCATCCACTCGTCCATATGCTACTCCCCGCCAGATTGTGTGAAGACTTCTGTGAAAAGTGATAATGTTGGATATTAGAGATGCACCGATTGCAATTTTCTTGGTCGATTCCGATTTTTTTTTGCAAGTGTGACCAGCCGAGACCGATTTTGGCCGATTCCGATTTTCTTTCTAAAAACTATAATTGACAGCATATACAAACAAAAATCTATCCTTTTTTAATGCAAAAAAAAAAAAAATGTACATAATAAAAAATGATTAATCACTATAATTCCCCCAATCTGGACAAAGTTACATATGTTCTCTAACTTAAACAACTCTAAAAATAAAGTGTTCTTTGACTAGAAAAGAGGTAGAAATAACAATTAACAGAAAAGGAGTTGCTGTATATAACAATACAGATGTCATTTCCCACTATGTTTCTTAAATAGTCATTTTTTCCCTAACCTTATTAAATGTCATCTTTCACATCAGATTCTTACTTTGTTTTTAATTAATTCAGTTAGAATAATAAGAAACTGTAGAGCTGTTACCATTCAAATGAAATCAGTATCAACAAACTCCATCTTTGCACTGCAGGAAACACAGAAGCTGCATCTGAAGTGGCATTAGATGCATTTACACTGACTGTTTGATGAAGCTGAGGTGCAGTAAATGCATTTACACTGCAAAATTTTGAATGCAAAAAGAATTTGATAAGATTAACGTTTTAAATATTTTTTAAACATACAAATAAAAAATGTTGGGAAAAATGCAATGATAGTTTTAAGTATGAGACCAAACCAGTAGGTGGTGGCAAATGACTGTTTGAATGAGTGAGTCATTAGTCCTTTATTCAACAGTTTCGTTCAGACGGCTGATTCATTTAGAAACGAGGCAAGTGACTACTGTCTTTATGAATGGGTTACTGTATCATTGTCTCACTTGATTCGTTCAAAAACGTGGATTCATTCAGTAACGAAACACCACTGTGTTGCTCGGAGACTCAAAGCAGTTCTGCTGTGGCTTTGATTGGAACTAGTTTCATGAGTGAAATTGAGCAAAAACAGTCAATATTGTGTCTAAAATGTAAGTCACTTCATTTCTTGTTTATTTAACTACTATTGTAGAAAATCACATCGCAATGGTGTTGAAACATTTTGGTCGTGCAATGTTGTGTACCTAAATCATATAGGCCTATTATAAATTTCTTATTTTTTACTACCGCAGTATGCATCTATAAGTTTTTGTGAGTGCTGTTGCGCTCATTTGTTTTGTTTTCTGCACGAGTCTCACACTCACTCAAGCTATGGTCATCCACTCGTCCATATGCTACTCCCCGCCAGATTGTGTGAAGACTTCTGTGAAAAGTGATAATGTTGGATATTAGAGATGCACCGATTGCAATTTTCTTGGTCGATTCCGATTTTTTTTTGCAAGTGTGACCAGCCGAGACCGATTTTGGCCGATTCCGATTTTCTTTCTAAAAACTATAATTGACAGCATATACAAACAAAAATCTATCCTTTTTTAATGCAAAAAAAAAAAAATGTACATAATAAAAAATGATTAATCACTATAATTCCCCCAATCTGGACAAAGTTACATATGTTCTCTAACTTAAACAACTCTAAAAATAAAGTGTTCTTTGACTAGAAAAGAGGTAGAAATAACAATTAACAGAAAAGGAGTTGCTGTATATAACAATACAGATGTCATTTCCCACTATGTTTCTTAAATAGTCATTTTTTCCCTAACCTTATTAAATGTCATCTTTCACATCAGATTCTTACTTTGTTTTTAATTAATTCAGTTAGAATAATAAGAAACTGTAGAGCTGTTACCATTCAAATGAAATCAGTATCAACAAACTCCATCTTTGCACTGCAGGAAACACAGAAGCTGCATCTGAAGTGGCATTAGATGCATTTACACTGACTGTTTGATGAAGCTGAGGTGCAGTAAATGCATTTACACTGCAAAATTTTGAATGCAAAAAGAATTTGATAAGATTAACGTTTTAAATATTTTTTAAACATACAAATAAAAAATGTTGGGAAAAATGCAATGATAGTTTTAAGTATGAGACCAAACCAGTAGGTGGTGGCAAATGACTGTTTGAATGAGTGAGTCATTAGTCCTTTATTCAACAGTTTCGTTCAGACGGCTGATTCATTTAGAAACGAGGCAAGTGACTACTGTCTTTATGAATGGGTTACTGTATCATTGTCTCACTTGATTCGTTCAAAAACGTGGATTCATTCAGTAACGAAACACCACTGTGTTGCTCGGAGACTCAAAGCAGTTCTGCTGTGGCTTTGATTGGAACTAGTTTCATGAGTGAAATTGAGCAAAAACAGTCAATATTGTGTCTAAAATGTAAGTCACTTCATTTCTTGTTTATTTAACTACTATTGTAGAAAATCACATCGCAATGGTGTTGAAACATTTTGGT
>NW_015536474.1:1333057-1341038 GCF_001515605.1 Sinocyclocheilus anshuiensis | reverse complement strand
CAGCTGTCGTTTGCGCTGCAAATTGATGCCCCCCCCGTATGTTTGGATACGCAGGAATAGCTTTGATCTCTTTGGGATGGTGGGGCGCTTTTTTCTTTTCTGACCACTCACGCAAATTGCTCCTGTAGGGACTGTGGCCCGAGGACTGTTTATTCGGCTGTAACCGCAGAGAAAGGTAAAGACACTTTGTCTCGGATATCAATGTGCAAGGGTCGCAGGGGTCACCCCGGAGTACCTTTCCACCAGCTGCTAGGAATCCTGGGAATGTCAGTTAAAGGGGTGCTCATGTAGACAACAAGCAGCTAATGGTTTCTCTCTTGGTTTTTTGGCCAGTCACGTGATTCAAGTACAATTAGGTGTCTGTGGTCATCCACTCGTCCATATGCTACTCCCCGCCAGATTGTGTGAAGACTTCTGTGAAAAGTGATAATGTTGGATATTAGAGATGCACCGATTGCAATTTTCTTGGTCGATTCCGATTTTTTTTTGCAAGTGTGACCAGCCGAGACCGATTTTGGCCGATTCCGATTTTCTTTCTAAAAACTATAATTGACAGCATATACAAACAAAAATCTATCCTTTTTTAATGCAAAAAAAAAAAAATGTACATAATAAAAAATGATTAATCACTATAATTCCCCCAATCTGGACAAAGTTACATATGTTCTCTAACTTAAACAACTCTAAAAATAAAGTGTTCTTTGACTAGAAAAGAGGTAGAAATAACAATTAACAGAAAAGGAGTTGCTGTATATAACAATACAGATGTCATTTCCCACTATGTTTCTTAAATAGTCATTTTTTCCCTAACCTTATTAAATGTCATCTTTCACATCAGATTCTTACTTTGTTTTTAATTAATTCAGTTAGAATAATAAGAAACTGTAGAGCTGTTACCATTCAAATGAAATCAGTATCAACAAACTCCATCTTTGCACTGCAGGAAACACAGAAGCTGCATCTGAAGTGGCATTAGATGCATTTACACTGACTGTTTGATGAAGCTGAGGTGCAGTAAATGCATTTACACTGCAAAATTTTGAATGCAAAAAGAATTTGATAAGATTAACGTTTTAAATATTTTTTAAACATACAAATAAAAAATGTTGGGAAAAATGCAATGATAGTTTTAAGTATGAGACCAAACCAGTAGGTGGTGGCAAATGACTGTTTGAATGAGTGAGTCATTAGTCCTTTATTCAACAGTTTCGTTCAGACGGCTGATTCATTTAGAAACGAGGCAAGTGACTACTGTCTTTATGAATGGGTTACTGTATCATTGTCTCACTTGATTCGTTCAAAAACGTGGATTCATTCAGTAACGAAACACCACTGTGTTGCTCGGAGACTCAAAGCAGTTCTGCTGTGGCTTTGATTGGAACTAGTTTCATGAGTGAAATTGAGCAAAAACAGTCAATATTGTGTCTAAAATGTAAGTCACTTCATTTCTTGTTTATTTAACTACTATTGTAGAAAATCACATCGCAATGGTGTTGAAACATTTTGGTTGTGCAATGTTGTGTACCTAAATCATATAGGCCTATTATAAATTTCTTATTTTTTACTACCGCAGTATGCATCTATAAGTTTTTGTGAGTGCTGTTGCGCTCATTTGTTTTGTTTTCTGCACGAGTCTCACACTCACTCAAGCTACTCAAGCTGCGCAAGCCTCATCTGGCACGACATAAATTCATTATCAGTCGCCGTAAGTGTGACGTCAAAACAGACTCGGTCACCGGTCCGAGCCGATCATGCGGAAAACCGGCTAATTCCGGTCCCTGGCCGGTCGATCGGTGCATCTCTATTGGATATTAATGCACCATGAGAGTTCCTTCATCTGTGTGCATTTTTTGTGAAATATTATGAAAAATTTGTTAAAGGAATCTTTTGGTTTCAATACAAGTTAAGCTCAATTTTGGCATAATGCTGATTACCCTCCAAAGATTTGGACTCTTCCAAACTTGCTCAATACACACACACACACACACGCATATATATATATATATATATATATGCACTTAAGTAAAAATTTACATTTTTGAAAGCACAAATGTGAAGCTTATTTTATTAAGGCACTTAAACTTGTATTAATAATAGTATTCAGTGTTATTTTAGTATTATTTGTATACTATTACAGTATTAATATTTTGATTATATTTTATTTTTATATGTTCAGTTTTAAGTTTAATTTAAGTTTTAGTATTTCTGTTACAAGCATTATTATTATTATTATTATTAATATCATTATTATTATTATTATTATGTAATTATAATTTACAATTTAGCTTTAATTTATTTTTTATAATAGTTTTAGTAATTTTAGCACTTCAACTTCTTTCATTTTAGGTAGTTGCCGAAGAAACATGTCTTAAGTTTAAGTTTTTGTCTAATATTTACATTTTATTTTATTTCACCTTTATTGCAGAAGAGAAGATTTTTAATAGTTTTAGTTACCAGTAACAGTAGTTATGGTATTGTATTGGGTTTCAAAGTTATAAAATTGTGTGTAACTTAGTAAGCTTTAGTAATTCATGTTAACGTGCATATTGTTTGCATTTTGTGGTTTTATAGACATATGTAGTATTAAAACATTTATGGATTGGCCTCATTTACTTCCATTAAGTGCCTCATTGTAACCCTTTTTTTTTTTTTTTTTGGAAAGAATAGGAGGGACAAGTGGAATTTACTTTTGTGTTATTCAGCATTATGCCACAAAATACTCTAGATTGAACTTAACTTGCATTGAACACTTTTATTTATTCCAGTCAACTAGTTTGTGAGAAGGTGTGAGGCGTCGATTTCCGCCTCTTATTTTTAGTTGACTGTGGTGACAGCTGGTACAGATAAGGAGGATTAGATGCTGTGTTCGATGTCTTGTAATACACACTCTCAAATACACTACTGTATTGGTGCTTGGCCACCTGAGAAAAAGCTTAGACACACTATGGCAGTTCAAACACCAGGCAACAAAGTGTCTCTCTCTCAAACTTCTTTTATCCTTCCTTCAGACACCGACGGGCCTCACAAAAAGAAACATATTTGTATTGACAGCTCTGAATGTTTCTAATCTCGTGCTCGTCTGCCTGAGGGACGCCGAGTGAGCATCCTCCTTTTGATAAATTCTCTCCGTCAAGGGAGCTTTCTAACCTCTCAGTGCAATCTGAATGGCTTTTTTTTTTTTTTTGTCCGTACAATGTAAGTCAATGGGGTCCAATTTTGTTTTTAAACACGAACTTTTATTATATGGACAAAAACAGTTAAAACTGTCTTTAAAATATCTTCATTCATGTTCCGCAGAAGAAATTATCTCACAGTTTTGGAGCGACATAAGGGTGAATTTTAATTTTTTGGGTGAACTGTCCGAATCAGATCAGAATGACGACAAGGTTATGCGTCGCTCGGGCTCATGCAGGAAAACCGGATGTGTTGTCAAAATGAATCTTTCCTGCGGTCTCATCTGCAATGTCAGCCGCTGTCTAATCTTCCCATCAGCCGCGCCGGGCTCTGACGCAGGTCCTCCGCCGGTCTGCCCTGCCACAAGGCAACTCCCCAACAGGCTTGTTTCCATCTAATCTGGCCACCAGAGAGAAGCGCTCTATGTCATCATTCACACCCTCCATATGGTGCAGCTTCCCGTGTGAGGACGGCAAGGCGCAATTCATCATTATAAGGACAAAAAGAGGGCAAGGGGGGTTGGTGAGGACCCTAGTGCAAGAAATACGCAATATTGTTGGCCGTACAACACAATTTGATGAGATTATTCATGGGGACTCTGTTTGCTGAGTTGTAAAATAGACATGCAGTGTGAAAATCAGAATATAATATATTATAACAATATATCAGATAATATACTATAAATAATACAATTATAAATAATGAAATATATATATTAATTTATGAATATATTAAATATATACTAATTACTTAGTATTACTTTCTTGTCAAATAAAATGTTAACCTCTATAACTGGGTTTAAAAGCTAATAATTGTAATAATTAATAATTAATTGTGGCGTTGTGTGGAGTAAAAATCTATTTTTGACACCATGGCTTCTTATGTGGTTCAGTTGATCATTTGCTTAGTAGTGCGCCGCAGCTTTTGAGTCTGATTTGAATTACAGGCAAATCGATCTGCAACAACTTGAAATTGTGCTTTTGGCAGAACTGTGAGTGCACATATCGCTCCTCACAACCCTTCCCTACCAAGGCCTGTTTTCTGCAGTAATGAGCCGTTCCTCTGGTTCCTCCTCAGGCTGTGACGGCGGCAGTGGTGTTGTCTGGTTAGTGTGGAGTGGACACAACCAAGCAAGGTCACTAGGGTTAATGGATTCTCTGTTCTCAGTGACAGGGACACCATGGGCTCTGATAGATGCCTCATTAGCCCCGCGTCTCTATCCAGCCTCTCCGCTAGCCTTCTGTGAGCGAACAAAGCCGACGGTGAAGTAAAAGAGTGTGATTGTTGAGATGAGAAAATTGTTGTGCAACCGACTGGTGACTCGTTTACAGCAACAGACTGTGTCTTTATGCTTTCGCTTAATAATTTACTGATTGGCATCGGCTGAAATGGCATGTTTGTTCTTGCTTCTTGTTAGTGAAGGTTATCGTTTCCCCATGCACCCTTGCCAAGACTTTGTTATATCTATAATTGATATGCAGCCCAAGTCATGGGTTCTTCGTAGAGTTTCCTCCAGCCACATTTTCTTTGAAAGCAGGAGTTTAAACCCCTCCTGACTAAAAGGAGCCAAAATGGCCATTAAAAACAGTTTTTAATTTTCTCACCCAGATGAACAAGCAAGATGCAAGTTGTGATTCTCTTCAGCAGCACCACCCAGGAAAGGGACCTGTCTTAACTTGCTTTTTCAAGTGCTTTCTTAAATATCCCTAGCTAGATTTGTCACACTAATGCTTTTAACACTGTATTTTCTTGGTGAGAACAAAGGTGACTGGCATTCAGGCCCTATGTTGCCCTTAGTCCTGGCTGGCAGGATGACAAGTTGAGAGCAGGCGCAGCGACTCCCGCAGGCTGTTGGACCAGAACGGCTAAGCCAGCATCACCTCTCCGTCTGCTCGTCACAGACAAAACGAACAGGGTGTCGGGTTTGGCTGACCCTTAACCCCCTGTCTTCAGCACAAGCTGACTACTGTACGCTCCGTCCAGCAGTGTCATGCCTTAAAATTTGACAGTCTGCTGGCTCGCGAGTGTACTGGAGCCGGTCACAGATATGGGCCGAATGAAATCTGCTGCATACAAGCTAATATCTGCTTGAACCTGCTAGTCTTCAACCAGAAACCAGTACAGTCAGAGGTCAGGATCAGGAGAGCTGCTTGCTGTGAAAATTTTATTTTTTCCCCCCTCTCCCTTATGATTGCTCTCATTGCCAGTGTTTTTTTGTAACTTTTTAAAGAGAGACAAAAAGGTTTACACAATGTTTTGTTATTATATTCATTAATTTTACACAATCTGAAATATAATTTAATTTTAGGAATTATTAACATTTTGTTTGACATTTTATATATATATTTACTTTTTTTAGTAATGTGTGTGCATACACACACACACACACACACATATATATATATATATATATATATATATATATATATATATATATATATATATATATATATATATATATATATATATATATATATATATATATATATATATATATATATATATATATATATATATATATATATATATATATATATATATATATATACATATATCACTAGTGCTCCACAGCTTGGTGTTCTTCATCTCTCTTCTGATAGCTCGGGAGACGGGGCGGCGGGGTTTTGCTTGATGTCGACCTGCGAATGCAGACACGATGGTTGGATTGCATTTACATTACACTGAGATCTGATCACAGTGCATCATCGACTACCTCCGGACAAGGACACGCTGATTGGATAACATTCCAATCAGAAGCGCGTTTACACTTGTATTTTCAATATGTATGTGAACAACATCCGGATACAGGTCGCATGTTAATACCAAGTGTAAACGCAGCCTTATTTTTCTTCTAGTAATTTTTCATTTGATAGTTACTAGGGGTGTAATGGTACACACACACATGACGGATCGGTACGTACCTCGGTTTTGACGTCACGGTTCGGTATGATTTCGGTACAGCAGGAGAGAAAAAATCTAAACATGAATGACTTTTTTTTTTTCTATAAAAAAATGGTTTACTGAACAAATTGCTCTTTCTTTAAATAAAGTCAATTAATTAAAATCAGTTAATTAATCTACCTCAGCTTCTGCTCTAAACTGTAGGGAGCCATTTTACATTACTATAAGGTTACAATTAACAACAGAGTCCAAACATAAATTCAATTAGGCCTAGTATTTATTTTTAACTCTAATAATCAACACTCAAATTAAAGAAATGTATGCAAATATGTATATATTTTTTTTAATTAACTTCTAAATTATACAATTTCTATTGTTTGTTGAAATACACTAGTCAACATTTGAAGTGGATCAAAACCTTTCATTAAAGTTGTCCTAAAACCTAAAACCAAAATGCGTTCTTGTCTTAGGACAACTTTGATGAACTTTTTTGATCCTCTTCAAATGTTGACTACTGTATAATAATTAACACAGTGGCTGTCATAACATTTTCATGACAGATTTATTTAAACATACATTAAATTATTAAGACATCACTAACAGGTAAAGAAAAAAATATAATGAAGTATATAGCGTAATATTTTGCAAAATGCTGTTCACTAGACTTCATTTCTCTAGCAAAAATCGAGCTGTAGACACTGATGACTGACCTGAAGTAAAGACGTCATTAAAACAAAAAATATAATAACACTGATGGCTTGCCTGAAGTAAAGGCATCATTAAAACGACAAATATTCGTACAGAAAATTAGGGGTGCTCCGATTGATCGGCTACAGATCACTATCGGCCGATAATCGCTTTGGGATGATTGATCGGGGGTCTCTAAAAAGGCCGATCTCAAAAAAACGATCTCAAGCTGACGACGCGCCTGCCGTGAGAGGTTTGGCACGACATGCAGCGGCACGTCTCAGTCTCTGTCCGGCGCTGGTGAAATAATTATAATGCTGAAGGTGAGGTACTCACCTTCATATTTCTTCATTAAATAACTTATAAAGTAATTTGAAAACCTTGTGTGAGACGTAATTTCACAAAAAGCGTGAGTGAACATTTACTATATAATCATTATTTCGCTAATAAACATCTAAATAAATACATCTCTATGGAAACTAATTTATTATCTCCGCGAGCAATCGCAGTTTGAGTATAGTTCTGTGTAAATGCATAGATAAACTGCGTTGTCAGCAGGCATTTCATAATCTAGAACAACAAAAACATTATTAGTAATTCTGATATAACATGCCAATGCTTTAAATAAAATGTTTTTTTTATTGTAATATGAAGATTAAATTTAACATGAAAGACTGGTAATTTTCAACACTTTTTTTTTTTTAAGATGGCTGAAAGGAGGAAAAACCAAAGTGAAGTATGGACTTACTTCACTCAGTCATTTATTTACTTTATAACGCTAAATAAATATCGGTTCTGCATATCGGCTATCGGGCACATAAACACGCAAATAATTGGTATCGGTATCGGTTATAAAATATCAATATCGGTCGATCACTACATGTGTACATAAAGTGTGTTACTTGACGTGAACATTATATCAGACCAGTTTTTGATGGTTTAAAAGGGCACAATTACATTACGCTGGATGTTAAGTTCTCAAAACTAGGAGAAAGACTTTGCGTCTCTAATGCTCAGTCACTTTTACCTCTTTTACATCAAAATCGTGTCATGCCTGTAGGCCTGTCGCAATAATCAATATATCGACTTATCGCGCAATATATGTATGTGACCTCAATTATTTTTGGTGACCCAATATATCGCCAATTATATTTACTTAAAAATTAATGTCACCATGTTTTGTACATTCCACTTGCACCTGTGTCTTTTGCAGCTTCTG
>NW_015536474.1:1322989-1332968 GCF_001515605.1 Sinocyclocheilus anshuiensis | reverse complement strand
TAAGTAGTGATTGTGTTTTTCAGCAATAGTGTGCACCCTTAATTTACAGAGAAAAGAAGGTCAGGGAAAAATTTGTCGATGGAAAAATCTCCATACAAGATATTTGTGCATTTTTCTTTTTTTCTACTTTGCACTTTTTGTTAGAAAATGTTTATTTACTATTTATTCAGGTTTTTAAGGTATCTAATATTTTGATACTTAATTTCCATGATCTAAATATTCTTAAAAATTAAAAGTTTGTTGTCATTTGGAAGTGTGTAGGCCTTCTTGCATTATTATGCTGTTGCATTATGATTATATATTCAGTGGCATAAAATGGTCTTTAAAATGACAATAATATCGCTTATTGCAATTATTTCTAGGGCAATATATCGCACAACAAAAAGTTGTTATCGTGACAGGCCTACATGCCTGTTTAGATGGAAAAGAGGTTTCAGTGCGTGATCTTTTGAGCTGATGGTGGGATAGGGTAACATTCCCAGGGATCTGTTGGTTTGTATCTGTTGCCTGTGACATCTTTACCCACACAGGTGCCCTCAGCATCTTCTCCATGTCTGGCTGAGTGATGGAGAAGCAGTAGTCCTGGGTTTCCTCCAGCTCGGATCTCTGATTTTGATGGCTTTCGCACTTGGCAATGCTTGTGCATTGTGGTAGATCTGTGTGTGAATGCTTAAGGGGGTGTGCGCGTGTTTGTCAAACTGAAACGGTGAGTCAGTGCAGGGGTGGGACACTGACACACTCTTTACTGACACCGTGTAAAGCCCCAGCAGAATTGAGACTGACCTGTTCCTCTGACGTCGTCTTACCACATACACAAACAGTCCCAGGCTCCTCTCGCTGGCCTCTTGACCACAATACGCCCACAACCTGAGAAAACAGAGGTGTAAACGCTGTGTCGTCAAACGGACCCCTCTGACTAACGTTTTCTCACATGTTTGTGTTATTCCATGCAAGGCTACTTGGATGCTTGTGTGCTGTAGCTTACTGTTAGAGCAGCAGAATGTTCTTCCTGCCTTCTGAGCAATGATTTCCTCTTCTTCCTCCCCTAAGCTGATTAGTGGGTCAGACTTATGAAAGTGCACAGGGTTCATACACCTGCCACTGCAAGGGCCATGATTTCTTGACAAATACTGCCTGACCAACTGAACGGTGACTTTAAAGGGTCATGAAACCCCCTGTTTCAACACTGGTTAGTTCTCACCACAGTTTAAAAAAAACACTAAAAAAGTGGGCGTGGTGCGCAGCAGAGCAGTGGGGGAAGAGGGGAGACAGACAACACACACAGCTTCGCGTTCAGACAGTTTAATTTCGCTCCCATCGAGTTAAAAACAAAAAATAAATGCACAGCCATTTGCACTCTGCATCGAAAACATATATATGAACGTGCTGTTGCACCTCTGAGAACTTTTAAGGCTTATTCTCTGGCGTTTATATAAGCCTTTTGACAGCTTGTGTCACGGAGCTGTAAAAACGGTTATGCTCACCAAGTGAATGAATCGCGTTTGTGCCGAACTCTTATTACAAAGCAAAAACAAACACTCTTCTTCCATCCATGAACGTTTCTCTCAGTTAATGTGCGTGATGTCATCTCACAGTCTGAAGCGTCTGTCATAGCAAATCAACACGTGCTGTTGTGAATAATTAAGTGAAGCGTCTTCTCATAGGATAAGAACACGCAGTCTCATGAATAATTGAATAGACACCAACGCGTCATCGATATACTATCGTCCTTTGCCACGTCACAAATTGTGACGTCAACACGATGTAGATTTTAAACCCAGAAGATGAAAATAGTGCAAAAAAGCTTAAAATTAACCAGTTTTCTCCAATCTGCTAAAATCTCAGAAAAAGTAGTCTGGGGTTTCATGACCCTTTAAATGATGGACTGTATGCTTGCAAGTGTGTTTGTCTGTAAAGTCAGTGTTACTCGTCATAGGATCAATGTGTAGTTGAAGATGTGGTAAGTGGTGGGCTTACACACAGATGTATAGTTATATATACATAAAACATATAGTTATGGGTTTTTGTAAAAAGTGTGTAAAAAAAAAAAGCGTGTATATTAGTGCTGTCAAACGATTAATTGCATCCAAAATAATAGTTTTTGTTTACATAATATATGAGTGTGTACTGTGTATATTTATTATGTATATATATATAAATACAAACACATGCATGTATAGCTATATTTAAGAAAAATGTTTATATATTAAATATATTTTTATATATAATATAAAATATAATAATATAAATGTATATACATGTAAATATTTTTAAAATATTTACTGTATGTGTATTTATATATACATAATAAATAAACACACTTAGACTAGTCGACTAGTCGGATACAAAACTTTTGTTTAAACGACAGTCAAATTAGTCGTCGCGCACATCCCTAGTATGTATAAAAACATTTGTAAAATAATTTGTTTATAATTGTATATCTACATATTTATTTATTAATTTATATAATGTATTTTATATATTTAATATATAATATCTATTTATTGTATTTTCTTTCTTATATGTATATATTTAAATATAATGTTCCATTTTTATATATTTAAAAAATATTTTTGTTTAATAATACATATTTATTTACTATATAAATGTATTTATAAAAATATTTTATGTACATCTAATATCTATGTATTTTATAATATACATATAAATAAACATCATTTATACATTACAATATATTTATATATTTATTATTATATTTAATGTATAATATCCATTTATTGTAATTTACGTATATATGTATATTTTTTTATATAATGTATTCCATTTTATTTTTTATATATTTTATAAATAAATGTTTTTAATAATATACATATTTATTTAATATATATAAATTTAATTATGCATATGCCTAATATTACCCATTTTTAAAAGTAATGTAAATATCTAATTTATTTTCTTAAAAAATTCTATCTATTTTTAAAATAGACTTATTTTTTATATATACTTTTTTTTAAATACACATTTAATATACCATATTAATTATATACATATTCATTTATTTAAATGTGTAATTTATTTTTTTTATATATTTAGATATCTTTAAAATACACTTAATTTTTTATATATCTATAAAGTATCAATAAATTGTGTCTCAGCACACAATTTGTTTATTGGGTATTGGCTAATTTCCAACATAATGCATTCAATGTTCATTTTGCATTCAATGCACATTTTGCAAATTTTGTCCCTAGAAAAGTCCCCAAAATTCATCAGGGCCTGGTGGTGTGACCATGATTGAATCAGGCCTTTTGGTTATAGGGCAGGTGTTGTTTTTTCCCATTTCAAGCCGCACCTTGTCGTGGACAAAATAAATGAGTGAAAAGACAAATTGCTCAATTAGTTGCAAATGCTTTGGGGTGTGGACGGGCCTTTTCATCAGATTTTTCTCTCTGGATGCAGGTGGTTTGTGGTGTTCAGAATCAGCTTGACAGTGTCATTGCGTGTGCACTCAGCCCAGGCTCTGAGCTGTCATGATGAGTCCCATGATTGCAGCTAGTCATTAGCAGGGGAGCTTCTTTATGCAAACGTGTTTGTTGCCACGCATGAGTAGGGCTCGTCACATTCCTGTGAATAAGATACGCCTGAACCGTGCTCGTTTTCAAGCCCCTCGTATTGATATCGAGAGGCCACCCACTCAAACGTAGGAAGTATTGCATTATGCGAGGATTTGAAAGCCCTGGAAACACCGACAGTCAAAACACTGCCATTAGAGTAACATCTCCGCTACGATCCCAGCAGAAGCTCTTTTACTGCCCCGCAGAAGCCACACGGCAAGCGTCGCTCTCTGATAAGGGAGCTGGGGGGCTGCTGTTGGCCGGCAGAACGCTGTCTCTATGCAAGTCTCCATCGAGTGTCTCGGTCACCGTTCATCAGCCAAACCATCAGTCAGTCAACCTGTTTTTCCCTCTACACCAGCAAGGGAGAGAAAGACACTGCTGTGTGCAGAGTGAGTCACGTTGCAGCGAAGAGTGAGCGAGCGGGAGAGAGAGACACTCACACACGCACGGAGCAGCTGAGCATTGAAGTCAGACAAGTTTATCAAGCGGAGGCCCTTGAACGAACCAGCCGGCTCTGCTTTTGTAAAGGACAGTCAGAGGCGTAACAAAGTCATTAAAGGAGAATCAATACAATGTGACGCCATTTGCATTTGCTGCTGCTCGATTCCAACGAACGCGAAAGGGGGAAATGGGTTTTAGAGCAGCGAGGCTTGGGCTCTTATAGACTGATGCCCGTAAAGAAATCTGATATCGGCCAAATGAATGTGCTCCATTGTGTGCTTCCACTCAACCTTTTCTTGCCTCTGAGAATGACGATGCAACTTGCTTTGCTAATAACCTATAAACACTGATGCATTTTAGCCGCGTTTTACACTTGCAGGTAAAGAACTCCTTATTCATTTAATTATTAATCTTTCCCAGTAATTTTCTTACTGACTGACTAGTCTTTCCTAGTCCTTTTCATTGAGGAATGTCTTGTTGGGACATTGGAGAGCAAGTCTTTCCACCAAGAATATCTTTATGAGAGTTTTTGATTGGCACTGGAGAACCTGGGATGGTAGATTGAGAAGCAGAAGCATGTGTGATAGATTAATGGTATCGACAAGCTTTTTTCTCCAATTTTGGACCTGAAGAGATGAAAGGCTTTGGGGAGGGAGATCGCTAAAGAACGGTACGAATATAATGGCCATGCATGCAGTGGAAGAGCTTATTGATATTGTCTTTCCATAGTCATTTTCCTTAAGGAATGTCTTGTTGGGACATTGGAGAGCAAACCTTTCCATCAAGATCTTTTGATTGGCACTAGGGCTGCACGATAAATCGCATGTGATATTCATTTAATTATTAATCTTTCCCAGTAATTTTCTTACTGACTGGCTAGTCTTTCCTAGTCCTTTTCATTGAGGAATGTCTTGTTGGGACATTGGAGAGCAAGTCTTTCCACCAAGAATATCTTTATGAGAGTTTTTGATTGGCACTGGAGAACCTGGGATGGTAGATTGAGAAGCAGAAGCATGTGTGATAGATTAATGGTATCGACAAGCTTTTTTCTCCAATTTTGGACCTGAAGAGATGAAAGGCTTTGGGGAGGGAGATCGCTAAAGAACGGTACGAATATAATGGCCATGCATGCAGTGGAAGAGCTTATTGATATTGTCTTTCCATTGTCATTTTCCTTAAGGAATGTCTTGTTGGGAAATTGGAGAGCAAACCTTTCCATCAAGATCTTTTGATTGGCACTAGGGCTGCACGATAAATCGCATGCGATATTTAACGCGCATCTTGTCAGTAAAGCCATTCTGTAATCAGCGTTAAATCTCCATCACCTGCGGGCTTTCACATTGAGCAGCATGAACTACACAGAGCCGTTGTTCACTGACGAGCTGTGCAAAACCACGTTCATATTCGCGCGATTTTTTGCGCAGCTCGGTTCTGTTCTGATTACAGAACCGGCTTTACTGATAAGTTTCGCGTTAAATATCGCATGCGATTTATCGTGCAACCCTAATTGGCACTAAGAACGCAGGACGGTAGAACGTAATTTCCCCTTAAATTTGGACTTGAAGAGATTGAAAGGGTTTGGGGAGGGAAATTGCTGAGGAACGGTAAAAATTTAATGGTGGTACACACAGATGAAGAACTGATGAAGAATTGACATGCTTATTAATAGTCTTTCCTAGTCCTTTTCCTTGAGGAATGTCTTGTTGGGACATTGGAGAGCAAGTCTTTCCACCAAGAGTATCTTTATGAGAGTTTTGATTGGCACTGGAGAGTCCGGGATGCTCCCAAACTTGCAAGCGGACGGTAGACGAGAAGCAGAAGCGTTTGTGATAGTTTAATGGTGACGAGATGAGCCTTGTGGCGACGAGCGTTTCCCCCCAACTTTAGACTCCGGGATGAAGGTGTTCTTCACTGAGGAATGTTATAGATCTTGACCTGGAGAGACCTACTAAATCTGCTGAGTTAAGATAGTCACTGCCGGTTTCGTTCCACCGCTACGTACTTGCTCTGGCCCGACGCCCTGCCGCTCCTCCAGACACAAACAAATGTGCAAACCACTCACAGATGTGTTATGAAACATGGATGCTCATCATGTTCCATGCTGGCGATGTCATAGTAGTATCGTTTGGAATTTAGGCTTGCATTTAAAGGGATAGTCTACCAAAAGTACTCAACTTCATATCATTCCAAACCTGTATGCGTTTATTTCTTCTGTGGAACATAGGATATTTTAACAGATGCCTCAGTATTTGGTTTTGTTTTGTTTTGTTTTTTTTGATACAATGGAAGTCAATAATGTTTTAGTCCCCATTGTCTTTCATTGTTTGGAATGAAAAGTTCAACATTTATAAAGTTCTACATTCTTCAAAATATATTATTTTTTTGTGTTCCACAGAAAAAAAAAATCACAAACGTATTTTTAAAATTGTTATCAAATATTATATTTTATATTATAATATATGCTTAACTTTATTTTAGTATATATTAAGTTTTCTTTAAATGTTTACAAGTTTTCTGTAAAAACACATTTTTTAAATGTAATTTGTTCTATTTCTTCTTTGTTAATGTATTTTATAAAAATCATTTAAATAAACTAAGCATTCTTTACATTTTTATCTATTTTAAAAATTTAATTATATAATTTTTTGACTTCTATCTATCTATCTATCTATCATTTATTCATATATAGTTTATTCGTTTTATATATATATATATATCGGGTATATTGTGGGTCTCCAAACTTTTTGGGGTAAAATATGCCTTTAAACTACCTTTATTGGGCTGAAAATCACCTGTCTTTGACATTAAAACAAACTCTTGAAGTACTTGAACTTTTAACTGGAACTGATTCAGAATAATTGGATGCTGACATGCCGCTGAGTGTTCACACAACTTTTGAATCTCTTGCATCTGGCTTTGCTCGCGTAGGTGTACACCACGATGAGGCAGTGTGCAAAAACCGGTTGTTCTTCACTTTCTGTTTGCTGCTAATTAATTTATTCAAGGGGAGGTGGCAGACCGGCTTGTACACACTCTTCAAGTCCTGTGTGTGTGTTTGAGAAATTCAAACAGCACCAAACACAGGCCTGGACACTGAACAAATAAAGCTGACCTACAAGATGGCATGCGCTACACACACAAACAGCAGTGCAGTCGCCGCCACCTCGCAGCTATACTGAGCTTCCCTCTCCTGAAAACAACTCATCTATATCTATCCACCTACACTGGGATTCAAGTTACGTTTGCGTATTTTTCCATGTCGGAGTCTTTGCAGCACGCCGAACTTGTGTCACACAATCTGCCGAGGTCTAAAGGCGAAGCAAGATTATTAGAGAATGAAGCAGGTATGAGTTTAACTGGGAACATTTGCTTTTTGTCTCTCTGCAAAAAATCAAATTTCCATTTTCATCACTGAAAATCACTTTCAACACATTACATTTTTGTGGATGGGTGGTGGATGTCTGAGGGCGACACATTGAATGCATCGTCGATTTACCTACTTAAAACTGACCCAGCACTCCCAACAAGTCACAACACTTAACGGCTCAATCAGTGGCGTGTTTTTACGTGCTTTTCGCACATAATACAGAATCGGCACTCTCAAATATTCATGCGTTGATGCATTTATTGCGCCACACTGTTAGACACCTTATATGCTTTCAGCTTTGAGTAAATCGCAGGGCAATTTGTTTCCTGATCTCTCAGGTAAGAGATATGATCAGTGTTCTTCACAGCTCACTGTCTGTAGGCGTGTATGGATTGCGGCGTCCCATTTTTCCCTCGTTTTACTTGCTCTCCATGATATGTGTGTCTTTTTATATCCTCAATAATCTTTATTATATTCTGTTCTTGCTTACAGTTTCAAGCTCGCATTCTTTGCTGCAGCTCCGTTGCTGGTGTTATGACACATTTAGCCTGAGAGCTGTGTGTGTGTGTTTGTGTGCACATGTGTGGAGGAATGCGTTATCAGGCCCAGCCTTCCTGTGGTTCCTAATCCTCCGTCCCCTTCCCCAGCCCCCAGCCTCTCTCTCTCTCTCTCTCTCTCTCTGTTTGGCAGCAGATTCTCGGCTCTGGCTTCAGCTAAGTGGGGGAGGGTAGGCCTAACCATGTGACCCAAGGCACTCCCCCATTTGGCAGGCAGATGAATTGTGGATTTTTGGACAGGCGGTTTCCCAGCTAGTCTTTAGCTACCACTTTTCTTAATGATGCACTGGGATTGTCCTTCGTTTGAAGTTGTTTCTTTAGTTGTGCTTCTCAAATTCTATTTTTCTATTTTTTTCAGTGTTTTTCAATTTTAATTATTATTATTTTTTTATTCTGTATTTCACATAGATTTTAGCTAACTTTTGGATTTGGGGACATTTAGAAACTGCATCGAGTTAGTTAGGATCTTTTTTTAGTTATTTTATTTTAGTTATTTGTTTATTTTTTATTTGTTTCTTTAAAAATAAATAACAAATAACGAAATATAAAAATTAATACCAATGATTTAATAAATAACAAATTAATATTTTAAATATTAATAATTATTTTATTTATTTTAAATATTCTAAGTATTTATAATTATTATTGTTGTTATTATTCATATTTTATTTTATTTTTTAATTATTTTAATTACTTATTATAATAATAATTATTTTTTTTTATTATTATTTAATTTTTATTAGTAATGTTATTTTTATTATTATCATTTATCCAAAACTAAAATACAATAATAATATAATAAAAAACAAATAATAATAATAATAAGATTAAGAACAATAATTATTATTGTTGTTGTTAACATTTATCGAAAACTACATTTAATTTGTGGCCATTTTTATGTTTTAGTTTTATGTTGGTTTTTTTTAAGTTTAGTTTTAGCTTTTCCCAGTTATATTTTTATTTATTTCAGTTTTTTTTTATACAAATAATGCCAATTATATTTAATTACCAATACTAATAACACTTTATTTCTGTGACACTAGCAGCACCAAAAAGGATTGTGAAAATAATTTTCCCAAAAGCTCTACGTGCCTTCCATTGTTTGGATAAACAGGTAGTCCTGTTGCAAACTCACACCTTTGAGCCAGAGTTGTTCATTCCATTTGGTGCTGCTAGTGATGCAGAAAACACACATTCTAGCTTCAAAAAGTGATGAAAAATGCGAATTCAGGTGCAGAACGAAAGTCCTTTTTATCCCAGTCTCGATGGTTCCTAGAATACTCTCTTAACCTGTGATGTGTTTCAGGTTCTGTCCTCTGAAAGCGCAGTCCCTGTAGAGAGCTGAATCTGCACTTCATTTCAAGAGCGCTGACACACAGGCGTTTCTCCGGCCTATCAGAAATCAAAGGCCTGTGAGCTTTTGTGTGCTGCTTGGCAAAAAAAGCCAAGGTGTTTCGTGCCCTTAATGGTCACACCCCTGAGGTGCCGTCTTGCCCTGCTGTCCCAGACCGAACGGTCCTGTCAGATGGGTGCAGGAAGAGCCTCGGGTGTGTTTGACGTGCCACGAGGGCTAGAGAAAGTTAAAAGTGAGGGAAATAGTACAAGAAAGAAAGGATGGCCCACGTGTAGGAGGAATTGGAGAAAGGGAGGGAAGCCCAGCAGGAATGGGTCACTGCAGGCCAGGGGTGGTACTAGAGGAAAAGAGAGGAGGGGGTTAGATGGAGCCCAGCACTAAAGAACAGTGTGTTCTGTTCATTCCAGGGCAAGAACTGTTTGTGCTGTTATCCGTCACACACTGAAGGGAAAGCAATAAGCAAATATGCTGAACCGCGTTATTTCACAGCACAAAATAAGACCTAGTGCTTCAAGAGAGTGTGTGTGTGCCGGTTTGAGCAAACCTTGGCTCGTGGTTGCGCTTGCCACGTGTGGTGTTGGGATGTTTACTTTGGTGTGCGGATATGTTTTAAAAGACCTCATGTTTGAAATAGAATTTTTGTGGCTTGATTCCAAAAACTTGATTCCTGTTTCTCTACTGG
>NW_015536474.1:1320687-1322459 GCF_001515605.1 Sinocyclocheilus anshuiensis | reverse complement strand
GGGGAAACAGACAAAAAATTTTGATGACTCATCTTGCACTTAGGGGCATGTACAATTTTTTCCGTCCAATCAGATGCTCTCTAGACTGAGAATGTTACATTGTAACAGCAAGTTGCGTGGCTGTGACTTAAAATTTTGTTGTAATAGGAAATGACAACACAGGAAAGCAAACGGTGTTCAAGCCACATGGGGATTTAGTCGCATATGCGAGTGATTTACTCGCAATGTAGAGGGTTGGTGTGTGTGTTCTTCACAGGCGCCATATCGTGTTTCCATAGCGGATGGATTACGGTTGTCCACTGTTTGAATAGATGCTCCTTCACTGAAGGATTGTTCCAATATGAGAGATTAATGATTAGAGGGGTGGGCTGAGCTGCACTGGGCTAATTAAACGCCATTAATGCTCGTCACTCAGCAGTTAATTAATCTCGAGAGCATAAGGTAATGCGTTTCATTGATACAAGCCCCAGAAATCAAAAGTAGTAAACAGGCATTTTGACTTGATGCAGAGAGCTGATAAATTATTAGTGGCCTTTTATCAAATCTAGAGATATGAGGTTGGGCTATTTTGCCCTGGAAGAGTAAGAAATCAACCCAGAGTGACCTAGCATCTGCTGTCCTAGAATTGTGGCAGTGAATTTTGCAAGGGCAAGCACCACTTAGTTTTTCTTATATCAGACAATTGATATGATATATAAATATGTATTTTTTTTTTAAGTAATAGATTAATCTTGATGTATTTATTTTTTATTAATTGGATTCAAAAAGACATTTTCAGCCAGTTATTGAGATTGAAATGTAATTCTGCATGGTGATCTTGGTCAATATTTTCTAAATTTATTTTCGTTCCTATGCTTTGGAAAAATTTGGTACTTTTTGCACCCATTGCAGCTCATGCTGTGGCCTTTTTTATGAAAATATTTGTATTTATTTTATTTTAAAAGATTATATTTAATTATTATTTTTATTTATTTTGTTTTATAAAAGTATATTAAATTTATTGTTTTCAATATATTATGTTATTATGTATTACCATATTTTTATTAATTTATGTATGAATGTATTTTTTTTGTTATAATTTGTTAAATGTATGCATTTCTAAATGATTATATTTTATAACTTATTATACATTTTATTAAAAAAATTAAATAAATAAATTCTCACTGTGAAATGAAGCTCTTGCCTTTGCAGCTAGTGCTGTGTCCATTTTCCCTATATTAAAATATTTATAATTTACTGATTACTTTATAATTATTACTTATTTTGTTTTATAATAATGAATTTTCATTTCTTTAATATATATATATATATATATATATATATAGTGTGTGGCAATAAATCCATTTAATCAATATAAAAGTTAATTTTCATATTGAAACTGTTGAAAATACACAATATAGTAAGTTGATCCACATATGACAGCCTCTGAACTTGGTCAATACTAATCTTATATACAGGCACATTCAATCAGTCATCGCTCCCAAAAAGAATTCAACGGGTTATCTTGTTAATGTTATAAATTAATTACAACAATAAAAGAAACTTTCATCATGAACATACATGAACAACAATATCACATTAAACCACAGAAATTCCAAAATGACATTTCCCTTACATTCAACTTCCAAAAGTGCATTCATCTTTGCCATGTTACATTCATTTAGTTGACAAGTGCTATACGCTGTATTAACAAAAACATTAATGGCATTAATAAAAACACTAATACTGACAAGTTACGCAATATTGCGTTCATAATCGAATGCGATTCATCT
>NW_015536474.1:1292026-1319117 GCF_001515605.1 Sinocyclocheilus anshuiensis | reverse complement strand
TCTGTCCCCTTTTTTTAGTATTGATATGCAGAAAAAACAATACTGTAAATGTCTTTGTGTTATATATATATATATATATATATATATATATATTGTATGTGTGTGTGTGTGTGTGTGTATAATTTATTATTTATTTTTTTACTATAAAAATATCCATGATTCCCTACTAATGATTAATGACATTTGTATTTTAGTCAGATATATATATATTGTATGTGTGTGTGTGTGTGTGTGTATTTTATTTAATTTATTTTTTTACTATAAAAATATCCATGATTCCCTACTAATGATTAATGACATTTGTAGTTAATATTTTAGTCAGCCTAATCAAACAAACCTTGAGAAATTTGCAACCTATTATTCTATATACTTTTGAAGTGAATTATGTTAGTAGTGGTTGAGGGGGTCTTTTTTGGTCTTCACCTATATATTATGCATCCCTAGTTGTAAGAACATGCACAAACTATAAATAGACAAATCCTTCAGTATAGCATCGAAAAGAGGCTGAAATCAGACACGGGTTTAATAAACAGCTCTTTACAAGGACGGAGCTGGTGTAGTTGCTAATGAAAACAGCCACGTGAGCATGTAAATATTGCTAGGCCTGCTTCAGTCAAGTGGTTATCAAAACACGACAATGGAGGATCTCATTTTGTCGCTGCCGCCCACCTCCCTTTCTCATCCTCAGCTCGATCCTCTCATTATCCCTGTAGGTGAACCTCTCTATGATCAACTCTGTCACTCCTCTGAGTGACTCTTCCTGCAGCCCCCCTCGACGCAGCGGCGTTCATCCACCTTTCTTTTCAAGCTGTGGGGTGTCTGACCTAAATCTGTAAGGAAAGAGAAGAAAATGGAAGCTGAGGGGGTGGAGAGAGTGTTAGGGGTGTAGGGGGACTGACAGCCACTGATGTTGGCGGCAAATTAGCATGTGCGCTAATCAAGCTTCACCCCTGAGAGCGGAGACAGACGGAGAGGCAGTGGGGTGGGGCGGAGGGGGTCTTGTTGTCATTATTAACGTTGTACAATCTAAACGCACTCGCACAAAGAAGCACTCTCTTTGGTCGGAACAAGCTCCCTGATGGCTTAAATAGTTGAGCGGGGTTGAAGGCGTTATCTTCGCAGAGGGCTCGGATCTCAAAGCGGCGGCGGCCCTGAGAAC
Source organism: Sinocyclocheilus anshuiensis (assembly GCF_001515605.1). Lineage (NCBI taxonomy): Eukaryota > Metazoa > Chordata > Actinopteri > Cypriniformes > Cyprinidae > Sinocyclocheilus > Sinocyclocheilus anshuiensis. The sequence goes on along the minus strand of NW_015536474.1, from coordinate 1,317,958 downwards.
CACCATGTTTCCACATCTCTCTTTTCTTTTTGAAATCAATTCGTGCTATAAATAGCCCTCACTCTCTCCCTCCTTCCCCGGCGCCGCAGAGAGCGTGAGGATCCTGCAGTAAGACGTAGCGTTTGGGTCGTCCACCGTTGCGACCAGTCGCTCTGTTTTAAAGCTCAAGCTTTGCACCGGCTTTTGTCTCGGGCGCTGCATTCTCGAGATTCTCTCGACTGCGGTGCAGCAGCCCGAGAGATGCCACATGCTGTCAAATCTCGCTCCTTTGTGTGCGGCTCTGGCTGCTTTTTAAACTGTGATTGGTGGAAAGGCTATGGTGGAATTGCAAAGCCCACCCTATCAAAGCACGGAGAAAGATGTGCTGGCGCAGTCAGTTGTTGATTAACCCCTCGTGCCTCTGGGCAGAACCGCAGCCATCCGAGAGCCCTCCAAATGAAGTTGGTTAAAGCCACTACAGTGGCGTTAGGCGTCTGCCTGAGTCACAGCGGAACGGAGCCTTTGTTTTGATTGAGTGCTGTCAGTCTAACTGGTCTCTCTTTCTTTCTTTCTTTCGCAGACTGCCTGCTAGGTTGAGGAGATTCGGGGTGTCCCATAGACCCCTAGGTTCCTCCGATGAACCCCATCAACTCCATGAAACCTGCCCTGCCTCCAACGCCACACAGGTCAGTAGTTCCTGCACGTCAGCTCGGTGCAGCTGCGAGTCAAAGTGTGACTCGCGCCCACAGTTTCCTCTCTAACGACATTCTGAACTCTCAAAGCCCCCTCAGACTGACACCTGCTTCCCTGAGCGCTGCACCTAACAGTCTGAACCCTAGCGCTGATGTTTTGATTGTTGATTTTGCATATTTTAACTACTATTTGGGAAGCGCTTCAGGGAAGCAATGTGTTTTTATTGTTTTGCAGCCTTATCTGGATGAGATTAGCCTTGGCGTGCAGTTTAATTGTGTTTTTTTCCTTTTGTCAGTTAGGTTGTTGTGTTTTGCTTCTTTGAGGCTGTTTAAGGGTCCCAAAGAGTGCTTTATGGTTATTTGGAGAGAAAAACAAGTTCTTGATGTTACACTGTAGGTGACGTACCAGTATATAGGTGGTTTTCTAAAGAATCCAAGATTCAAATGTTCTTTGGAAATGTATTTAGTTCTGTTTGGAACCTTTTTTAAAGGGACACTCAAATTGATGAATATCATTTACTCACCCTCATGTCATTTCAAACACGTGACTGACTTTCTTCTGTGGAACACAAAGGGAAGTTAAGCAAAATGTCAAAGATGATGTTATCCCTAAAATGAAAGCTAAAAGCAGCATAAATGTCATGTAAATAGTTAAATAGTTTATCCCTAATAGTTTATATAGTTAGTTATAGTTTTCTATATATATTTTAGGATATTATAGGATATTTTAGGATACCGTAGGTAGGTGTACTTGGTACATTTTCATGAGTTTTACTGATATTTGAGCACATAAAGGGAATTATGTTGCTTTAGAAGCGATAATGAAGCAAAAGTCTGAACATGTAGAAAAAGTGGAAGTTGACGTTTCGCTCTCACCGTAGTACACTGAAAATAAATAAAGCACATGCATTGGGCCCCAAACTGAATCCTCGCGCCTACACCTTCTCCTCTCATTTACTGAGCTCTCAATCTGCACAAGTGTTGGGTTTTTTACATTTTGATTGGCTGCTTTGTCTCTCAGCTGCTGATTGGCTGCTGCAGGATTTGGCTTTGAAGCCACAGTTTCCTCTTTCAGAGAGCAGGGGTATCTGGTGGTTAGTAGAAGAACTTTTAAGAGAAACCTCTGCCTCCTATGGAATGCCTCTAAGCCGCCGATAGTTCAGTTTGTTTATTTGCCCTGGCAGAGCAATGACCAGCCTCAACGAGGCTTTGAGCCTTTGTTGGAACCTCAATATCCTGTGGGCTGCAGGCCAGCGGATACTTTGCCGCAGGTCGAGGTGGAAATGTATCAAGAAGGGGATCTCGGCTTTCTTCGAGGGCTTTAAAGAGAGGAGTCTTTCATGTGGCGGTGGGGTTGAGTTGTCTCGGGTCAGTTCAGGTTAGAAGCTGCTCAGAGCCAGTTATCACTCGATAAACCCTCACAGGTTTAATTTTCTTGATACAGTCTAGCTGTTCCCGCTTGGATAAGTTTTACCTGGAATGCTCCCATTCGGGGTCCAAGGTTTTTGGCACCCCTGCCAATGAGTAGTGACCCGAGATGATTTACTGACCATTAAACTGTATTTTAAGTTTTGTTTTTTTATAATTTAAGTCACTTTATTCAATATATTGCAGTGCATCACAGTATTGCAGTTAAATCACTGTTGAAACTGTGACAAAAACAAGACCATTTAGAGCTCATTTAGTGAACTCACCCTTTTGTTAATTAGACTTATTTAAATTAAATTATTTTGCAAGTCTCTTTTGCCCATCAAGGCTGCATTTATTTGATCAATATTGTGAAATGTTTTACAATTTAAAAATAACTTTTCTGTATTGTAATATAGAAATATGTAATATATATTTATATGTAATAGCTATATATTTTTAATATATTTAAAATGGTAATTTATTTGTGTGATGCAAAGCTGAATTTTCAGCATAATTATCAGTTTTTGTAGAAGCTGTGACTAATTTAAGGATTCTTTGATGAATAGAAGGTTCAAAAGAACATCATTTTATAAAAGTAGAAATCTTTTGGAAAATTATAAATGTCTTAACTGTCACTTATGATCAATTTAATGCATCCTTGTTGGATTAAAAGTATCCATTTTATTTCCCAAAAAAACTGACCCTGAAACTTTTGAATGGTAGTGTCTGTTTTCCTTTGGTTTTGGATTTACGACGACAATAAAAAATGCATTTGGCTTCTTGGCTGAACTTCTGATGATAAATTATTCAAGTTGTTTTGAAGATGCATGACAGTCACTGATGTTTTTTGCCACCGTTTCTATTTTTCCTAAAATATGATTCACTCATGTCACTTGCACCAGCCAGTGTTGAGTGTCGTTTGCACGTTATGGTTTGACCATGCATTGTTACAGGTCATAAAACAAGTTACCAGCCAACTCGGTGTTATCTAATATTGTTTTTTTTTTGGGCTCTGTTCCCATCCTTTTTGTCCCAAGTTAGCTTAATGGGCACATTCCTATCCATCAAGACCTTTTTTCCAGTCCCTAAAATGCAGATTGAGGTGCAAGTTTTGATGGTTACCCGATAGTCTTTCTAATGTTGTTCTTCTGGAGGCATACATGTGCACCTTTAGCCCATTTATGAGGGTAAACACCATATATAATGACATGAATGAAAGGCTGTGAAGGGTAGATGTAACTTAATAGTCCATTCAATAGATTTCATAGCTTTAATTCAGGTCTAATACTTACATGCTTTCCAGAGGAACGATGTACATAACAGTACAACTGATTCACAACATTCATCCCTTACAGCCTCGTTGTCATTCAAGTCAAATGAAATATGGCGTCAACTCTAGCTAAGTTCCATGTTTCCCTGTTCTAATCAGGGTGTGATGTAGTTTGGCTAATTATGGAAAGATGGCGAGCGATTATTGAGAGTGATCTGGTTTGATCCAGTTACACAGAAAACAGTAGACACACACACATACACTTACTCTCTCACCCCCCTCTCCCTTGGCATCGTTACTCTTTTCTGTCTCTAAGTGACTGTGGCGTCGCCATGGAAACATTGTGCCGAGTACCTCCAGAGCATGTGGCTGTGGCACGTCTGAAGTCGCAGAAAGATCGTCTCTCTCTCTCTCACACTCACACTTCACACCATATGCTGATATCATACTATAATATGATGTTGCGAGGATAATGCGAGGCGGATCAGTGAGAAGTGAATTAAGGGCGTTTTATACAGGAAGCACTCAGATGCATTAATAACCCCAGTGTCTATTTGTTTCTCTCGCCCCGCAGTGACGCCTCTTACCCATATGATCCTGTCCCCTGGCAGCAAGGCCCCAATCAGCCTGCCGGCTCCCTCTCTGTGGTAACCACAGTGTGGGGGGTAACCAATCCTTCACCCAGCCAGGTAAGAAGCGCCGTCCGCTGTGATGATGTCACCAGCTTGTTTACCTCAAAGAAAGCACTGCATGTTCCAGGGATGTCCTGCTCGTGTCTGGTTCTCAAACAAAACATTCTTGTTGTTGTCAATGAATCAGTAGATCCAGTTAACCGATCATTTAGAATCATTCAGAGCAGTTCTTCTTTAACTGAGAAATACTTATAGTAATTAATAAATATGAATTACTTAAAAAATATAAACTTAATTGTAAAAATTATTTATCAGTACATTAATTATTTATTGATTATAATTAAATTATTAATTATTATAATAATAAAAATTTTTTATTAATCAAAACATTGTTTCTTTTGGTCACAAATAACAAATTTTGTTTACATAATGCATGTATGTGTGCTGTGTATATTTATGTATAAATAAATACACACACATGCATGTATATATTTCAGAAAAATAGGTTGTTTATATATTAAATATATTTATTTCTAATATAAATTATATAAATATAGACATGTAAATACATGTAAATATCTTCAAAATAGATACTGTATGTGTGTGTATTTATGTATACATAATAAATATACACAGAACACACACATATATTATGCAAACAAAAACTTTTATTTTGGATGCGATTAATCGCGATTAATCATTTGACAGCACTAGTATGTATGTATGTTACACAAATATATATATATATTTGTGAATATGTATATGTAAACATTTGTGAATATGTATATGTAAGAAAATCCGATCCTGTCCCATGTCAGCAAATAATTGCTAACAAAAAATGTTCAGTTACGTTCATGACTAATCAAAAATCTCCTTGGCAGGTTTTTGGTGCTCCCATGGGTCCAGGCGGCAACTCAGCTGGTGGTCACATGATGCCTGGCAACAGCCCGGGCATGAACTCCCCTCAGTTCATGAGCCAGCAGGGCTACCCCGAGCCCAGCAAGGGCTTCATGCAGCAGGGCATGTACGGGCGGCCCAGCGGGGTATATCCAGCCGGGCCTGGATATGGGGGCAGGTGAGGAAAGCAAATATTGTCCAGTGTCTGTGTGACTGTATTTAGTCTCTGCTCCTCGTGGGAGTTGTGTGACGTCAGGCAGCCGGCGGACGTCACCGCAGTGGGGGATGTGTGCGCTGTAACGTCCCACCCCTGCGCTGACTCACAGAAACACACGCATGCTGGCGTCCCTTAAGATCAATTTGCATCGCAATAAATCTTGTGAATCACTGACTTGGAGCAGTCAGCGACCCCCTTGGCTCGCCAGACCAACACCTTGTTGCCACGACAACGTGAATAATCGGCTCCTCTTGCGCCACGTTCTACTAATATGCCGGGTCACATTATTCAGCAGCGTTGTTAAATTTATTTTATGACACGAATGCAATGCAATTCATAACCTTTCGTCATAATCTTCTGTCTGTCCTCTTTAGTTACCCGAATAACGGAGGGGGTTCCCTCGGGATGCCGCCCCATGGAGTCCGCCCGCCCACTGACTTTACCCAAGCGGCCGCCGCAGCAGCCGTGGCTGCAGCCGCTGCCACGGCCACGGCCACTGCCACAGCAACTGTCGCTGCGATACAGGAGAAGCAAAACCAGGAGCTGAACTACGGGCCTGTAAGGGACTTGACTTGTTTGTGTTCACTTTAAGTGCAGTTGACCTTTGTTGCGGTGAACGGCACTGAAGGGAAGGTCACTGGAATAGATCTTGCCATGCTTAAATGTTTTAGTGATGAATCGTGTCCCCTTGTTTAATATCTCTGTTTTTCATGCCGTTAATCTGATTGGTGAAAACTCTGCTTAATTTTTTTTTTTTTTTTTTGTGTGGAAAATGCTTTGCACTTCAGCAATTACTATCTTGTGTGACACACAGTAACCTCTGGTTTCATTCCGCTCAATTTGCCCCCTGCTGGACGAATGCATATGAACACGCTTTGATTCCAAAAACATGGTTTTAATTATTGAAAAGAAAAAAAAAAAGCAAAGGATTTTCCCCTCATTTTTCCAGCAGATTTCACATGCCGCCTGTCTGCCCGGGTTTAGACAGCAAACATTACGGCCACACAGGACTTTGATTGTTTACGGTGGTGACCTAGTTGCTGTTTCCCTTTCATGCCCAGGGCCTGACGGCCATAAGTCACGGCGGCAGGCACGTCTCCAGCCATTGTTACCCGATGCTGGTTCTGATGGGTGTGGATCTCTGTGTTGTTTTGCTCTGCAGATGGGTGGTGCTTCCTCGTACAACACCCAGTTCCTGTCGCATTCCGGACCCCGGGGCCCGCCCGGCATGGCCCCTTCTGGAATGGTCGGCTCCAGACCCCCTTCCATGGGACCCATGTATCCACAGCAGGGCCAGAGGTTGCCGCAGCATCCCGTCTATCCTGGAGGCCAGCAGGGTCCTCCGCGCCACCAGCAGGGCATGAAACGCCCCTACAACTCTGACGTAAGTGGAGCCTTATGTTCACCAACTTGATCTGTCACAGTAGCTCTGTTCCAAAACCTAGTGAGTTTTATATGACATCAGACTTGTTCCTGACACGAAAGCTATGAGAATCTAAGATGTGCATGTATCATTTACAGATAATGTCATAATGCATTATGAGCTCCGGGAAAGTCATCCAAGATGTTGTTTATAATTTATTCCATAATATAAAGTTTTGGTTAATAAATACCTCATTACGTTTATTGTATAATGTACTATTATAAAATAAACTGTGCTCATGAAGAAAATAACATCACAGGAACCAGAACACAGATGTTCATAACTAATTTGATCACAACTAAAGCTGTATTCTACCAAAACTAATTGTGTGTCATGACTTTCAAGGGTTTTGGCAAGGGTTTGTGAGTTGCTTCATTTATAGTTTGTTCTAAATCAGTCACTTATGAAGTTTTAGGACTTCTTTCAGTTAGGATGCTGCCTGTGTAGGCTGTAGATCACATAGCAGCTCACTAGATTTTGGAATAAAATACTGTTATAGTATTTATCAGTATTTTGGATTGACTTTTATTTTTATATTTTTGGTTTGCATTTTAATTTTAGTTTAGATTTCAGTAAATTTGTTATGTACTTAAACACATTTTATTTCAGTTAATTGCCAAAGCAGCATTTAAAAATTTTGAAGGTGTTTTTTTTTTTTTTTTACGTTTTTCGTCTTTTCGTATTTAACAAAAATTACTCCTAATAGTTTTTGTTTTAATTAAGAATAACACTGCGTTAATGTGGTTCCTCATTATGGTGGCTGACATGTTGAGATCTAGTTCAGTACAATTAAATATTGGAACAAAGCTAAAAAAAATTTAAATGGATTTTTGTTATGTTAGAAATAGTGTTGTCACGGTACCAATACCAGTGAAAATCCACGGTTCTCTGTACCAATTTCGGTACCAAAGCAAAACACAAAAACATGCTAATTGAACAACATTTAACATTGTACAGTAAAGTCTATACAGGAGATACAATTTGACTGTACTTTTATTTAATCCAAACTGTGTTCATATTTAATTTTAAAGGGCTTTTAAAACCTGCTAGAGATATTCAGCTAAGAATTACAACTAACTGACAAAAAAAAACAAAAACAAAAAAAAATATTTTTCTGACGGACTGATATGACATAAACACTATATGACACAAATAAAATACGCGTGTTTTGGCGGGGTTCCCCTGGTAAAATTCGCATTCCAGGGGCTAAATATCACGTTAATGGGGTCGTTTTTCAACCCGCGGACATGAAAAACAACCCGCGGCAACAGTGTTAAGCAGCCCAATGGACTTGGCAACACAGGAAGAGGATAGCTTTCAGATAGCGCTTCAAGAACCGGGTTGACCGGGTACTCGGTACCACCGGTACTTAAAAAAACCTGGTACCGTAACGTTTTAATTTTTTTAGTATCGACTTGGTACCGAAATACCGGGTCTTTTGACAACACTAGTTAGAAACTAGATGTTGACTCCTCAAAACAACTGACTAACTGACAACGTAAATCTAATTTAGACCCCAAAAAATTAGAATAGTACTGACAATTTGGTTCTGTTCTGGAATGACTGCTTTTCTTTTCTTGCAGGGATTTCCGGGTCAGCAGTATGGTCCCGGGATGGGAGGTGGGGGCCCGTACCCAGGCCAGCCCATGCAGTACCACGGCCCTGGACCACAGCGGTCCGCTCCTTCCCCTTCTTACCCAACCCACCGAATGCCCCTCCAGCAACCCAATATGGGCCAGTATCCTGCAGGACCAGGAAACCCCAACCAGTACTACAAGGTACAAAGATCATCGCTATTATTGCTCGTACTTAGTTAGGATTTGGAAAACCCTGAGTATTAAACATCGACATGCTACGGATGTGTGACACCTCAAATCAAGCTGCCTGTAAAGACTTGAGCCACCCTAGTAACCAAATTTAGGTACTTTCTAAAACTTATAATCATATTTTATTTATAGCCATATTTTTCAGTTTGAAAGCTGTCAGAAAGCTTTCACTTGCAAATTGCGACACACTGCAAGCGGTATCATGTTTCCCAAAGAACAGGTTCCTTATGTCCGTATTAGTGATAAACAGGCTGCCGTTTTTAGAGAAACACACTGGCATTTGATACTGACAAATACGTCAGTGAACATTAAAGAGGCAACTAGTCGTGAAAAGATTTTTTGGAAGTACCAGTGAAAGGCGAACCAACCTGGGTGGTTTAAAGTCCATGCCGGGTTTGGAATTACAGTGGTAGATTATCACTATTGTCATATCACGTTTAAGCTCCATTCCAAAATCTAATGAGCTGCCTATATAGTGTAAATGTAAGATGTTAGATACCTTCTTTTGGCAAATTTCTAAACTATGTATCTCTGTGGAGGAAGCAATCCCAGAATGCACTGCACCAAGCTCCCTATAATTATGCTTAACCAGAGTTGACTTGCTCTGTTTTAAGCCTGATGTTGAAAGCTTTGTGTTTGTTTAGCAGGCGGACCAGTTTAACGGACAGGGCAACAGCCACAGCAGTCTGTCCTCAGGAGTTTCGGGAGCCGGGTACAACACCTTCAACCAAGCCGCCGTCAACGGGGTTGGTGTTCTCTCTCGCATGCATGTGTGTTTGGTGAAACGTGAGTCGGTAGGAGCTGCCTGTTAATATTTCACCATTTCGTGTGAGTGTCTCGATCTGACTTTGGCAGCCGGGGTCCAAACTCCACTCAGCTGAATGTGTTTTTGCACAGTATCGGTTATGAAAATCTGACTGTAAAGATAATCTGGCCACAGATTGTAATGCCTGCGCACACGTCTCGTCTTTCACAGCCCGGACGTGCGATGCCAGGATACCCCAGCTCTCCTCTCCCAGGAAACCCCACTCCTCCCATGACCCCCGGCAGTTCGATGACCCCATATTTGTCCCCTGGCCAAGACGTCAAGTCGCCCTTCCTTCATGACGTCAAGCCCAACATTAACTCTTTGCAGCCCCCTACAGGTAACACTCAGAACTGCAGCCAAGCCAACACCCCCTCCCCCCTTATCTCTGGAATGTATTTATAATTCCCTGTGATGTAAATGGAAATAAAAAAGTTTTGCTGTCACATTAAATGCTTATCACATGGAATTATCACATGGATATTTAAAGTTGGCATGAAATCAGAAAGAACCATTTTTACTGGCTTTATTGTGAATGGTTTATGTGCATATGTTGTTCCAGAGAAAACAAAACGTTAGTCTTCAGAATATTTTATCAAAATATAGTAATTTACTTAACAATTTTAACCACGTCATATAAAGACCACCAATCAAGTAGATTCCTGATGGATTCAAAGTTGCGTGTCTTTTTTTTTCCGTCAAATGCTCTGTTTTACTCAGAAATTGTCACAATACCAAAATTGTTTTTAAAAAAGCAGAAATTAGTTAAAATAATGCTCAATCATATAAAATGAAAACTTCATATAAAGCTGTTTTATTTCACATAAAGGTAGTGTTATATTAGTATTATTTACATACTACTATAGTATTTATCAATATTGTAATTAGCTTTTTTAGAAAAAAATTTTTTTTTCCCATTTTATTTTAGTTGTCATAATCTTGATAAGTACTTTTGTCATTTTATTAGTTATTTTCCTATTTAGGAAGGAAATTCCTCATTTCTTTTTATATTTTAGTTTTATTTGTAGTCGTTTTAGTACTTCAACTTAAAAAATTTGAAATGTTGAAATGTCAAACAGTTTTTCATCTAATATTTATATTTTATTTTATTTCAGTTTTCAGTTCGATTTTATTCGTTTTAGTTCTAGATAATAGCAACACTGCATCGGGTAAAGGGTAGGATAGTTTAAGTTTGACATTGTTTGCTTTAAAACAAGCTAAACTGAAACAAGAAACTGAAACACACAGGTAAGTGTCAACAAAAAGTCCAGTATGCATGTTGAAAAAAAAACTTGGTGCGTCTTCGATATTTATAAGATGCCTTTGTTTCTTGCCCAATGAGATATGAATGAAAGCCGTGTGGCACCTCAGTAACTGAAACTCTTCTGTCTGTAGGAAACCCCAGTGATGACCTGCGCCTGACCTTCCCTGTACGGGACGGGGTGGTGTTGGAGCCCTTTAGATTGGAGCACAACCTGGCTGTCAGCAACCACGTATTCCAGCTGCGAGACTCCGTGTATAAGACCCTTATGATGAGGTCAGACCATTTCATACCTTGTAGCATCTCAAGGAGTCTTTGTGTTTGTGAATGTCAGTGTTGTCATATTTAACATTTAATCTGATCTGTCATGTGTTTAACAGGCCTGACCTGGAGCTGCAGTTTAAGTGCTATCACCATGAAGACCGGCAGATGAACACTAACTGGCCGGCATCGGTGCAGGTGAGCGTCAACGCCACGCCTCTCACCATCGAGCGCGGGGACAACAAGACCTCCCACAAACCCCTTTACCTGAAGCAAGTGTGCCAGCCGGGACGCAACACCATCCAAATAACAGTCACGGCCTGCTGCTGTGTAAGTACAGAGACTCGCATCACACATTTCCTTCAGAAAATGCCTGCTTAATTACAAACAGTCCTACTAATTAGAGTTTTATGTGGGTCAGCATTAATTTCCTGTTTCTTTTTTCTCGCAGTCTCATCTGTTTGTGCTGCAGCTGGTTCACAGGCCGTCTGTGCGCTCCGTGCTGCAGGGTCTGATGAAGAAGAGGCTCCTGCCAGCGGAGCACTGTGTCACTAAGAGTAAGTGAACACTTTTACACACACTTTTTTTTTTTAAAGAAATTAATACTTAAATTCACCAAGGATGCATTAAACTGATCAAAAGTGACAGTAAAGATATTTACTGTTGCAAAAGATTTCTATTTCTAAAAAAAATGCTATCCTTATGAACGTTGTGATCATCAAAGAATCTTGAAAAAAAGTATTGTGGTTTCTGCAAAAATATTAAGCAGCACAACTTTTTCAACATTGATAATAATGAGAAATGTTTCTTGAGCAGCAAATCAGCATATTAGAATGATTTGTGAAGGATCCTGCGACACTGAAGACTGGAGTAATGATTCTGAAAATTCAGCTTTGCATCACAGAAATTGCATTTTTAAATATATTCAAATAGATAACAGTTATTTTAACTTGTAATAATATTTCTCAATATTACTGTATTTTTTATCAAATAAAAGCCGAAAAATGTCAACTCATCCTTCTTTGTTCTTCCGTAGTTAAGAGGAACTTCAGTAGCGGTACCATCCCAGGAACTCCCGGCCTTAACGGCGAGGATGGTGTGGAACAGACGGCCATCAAGGTGTCGCTCAAGTGTCCGATCACCTTCCGACGCATCCAGCTTCCTGCCAGGGGCCACGACTGCAGACATATACAGGTGAGGAGGCCCGCTAGCTTACGTTTGAATCACATGACTTTGTAAAGTGAATTTCGGTGGTAAATAACATCTTTGTTGATGCACAGTGCTTCGACCTGGAATCGTACCTGCAGCTCAACTGTGAGAGAGGAACTTGGCGTTGTCCTGTGTGCAAGTAAGAAGTTTCTCATTTTGCCGTTCATCTCCATGGAATTTTTGTTGTTTTAAAACTAAGACAATGATTAGGGATACACAATATATCCATATCGTAGTAGTAATCTGCCAATATTATTTCGGCAAAATTCTCTTAAACTTACTAAAAACGCTAATACTTTAATAACAGTGCTAAATGTAGTCTATAACAAATCTCAGAATTAATATGCATTTCTTGTACTATATATTATAATGTTATGATGCCTAAATTAACTTTTAAAAATTCTAATATTTACATGAATGATTTTAGTTTTTAATGTTTTCTTTGTAATTTATATAGGCAAAATAGTATACAATTTAACATTTAATATTAAGATATATTATTGTTAATAATAATATAATATTTTAATATTATATCATTTTTATTTATAAGATAAAATATTATATTAATAATTAAAATATTATTGCTTGTTTTAATATGAGTAAAAAATAAGGAATTAGTATTAATATTAATGTTAGAATAATACATATTTACTTATAGTAGATTTGTTTTATTTAATGTCATTTGGCCAAAAAATTGAAAATTATTGTCTTGTCTTATTTGCCTAAATAATATCATATTGTGAATTGTGCATCAAGTGCATTCCTGAAAATGTGTATTGTATGGTGTGTATATATATATGACATATTTGTACAGTTTTTCAAACTTATCTGTTCTTTGCAGTAAAACAGCCCTTCTGGAGGGGCTAGAAGTGGACCAGTACATGTTGGGCATTCTGATCTACATCCAGAAGTAAGTTTTTATATAACCTCTGCAGCATCTAAACTGTGATTGCAGGGATAATGCAGAGAATAAATTATACCTAAATTATACTATTTTTAGCTGTAAACTGCATGTCCATGGACTGTTCCCTGATCGTGTGACGCATATTGCACACAAAAATGGCAAGAGCTGAGTAAAATAGGCATATTCAGTATGATTGGCTGGCATCTACCCAATTTCCCAGAGTCAGAGTGCATAAATTGTTGTTTATAAGTTCCCACGCTGTTTTAATAAGCATTTCCAAGACAGAACCGATTGCCAGATTTACCAAATTTTGTTAGGTTCATGGCACCAGAATTGTAAGGTTTGGGTCCATAAAAAGTGTACAGTTTCTGTACGTAATGTTTAAAGGGGATAGTTCACCCAAAAATGAAAATTATTCACTGCCATTATAAAGCCTGGAAAGAGCCACAGCACATTTTAATATAACTCTGATTGTATTCATCTGAAAGAAGAATGTCATATACACCTAGGATGGCTTGAGCGTGAGTAAATCATGGGGTAATTTTCATTTTTGGGTGAACTATCCCTTTAAGGTTCTTGGCCACTATAAGCTGCAGCTAGTTCTTAAACTTAAGAGTTTAACCTTGAACTCTTAAACTTAAACGTTCTCCTTGTGTTTAGTTCGGACTATGAGGAAATCACCATTGATCCGGTGTGCAGCTGGAAGCCGGTCCCGGTGAAACCAGACCTGCATATTAAAGAGGACCCAGACGGCCCTGCCCTGAAACGCTGTCGCACCTTGAGCCCTAGTCATATGATCTTGCCCAGCGTCATGGAGATGATTGCAGCTTTAGGCCCAGCCTCCTCACCCTACCAGTCTATGCCACAAGGTGGCAGCAGCAGCACGCCTGATTATCCCAGCCAAGGTACTGCAAAGGGCTCTTAGTGACCACAAAAGCATTTATATGAACATGAAAATGTTTCAGTAAATGCGTTTTGACCTCCAGCTGATTTATTAATGCATGCATTTCAGGAGGCTCAGGATATTCCAACCAACCAGGCTTCTCAGATTTCCCCAATGCCCCCGGCACACCGACCCTGGCGGAGTTTGCCTCTGGGCCGCCCCCTCTCTCCTACCAGTCTGACCTGCCAAGTGGCCTCCTTACCCCTGAAAAACCTGTGGGACACCCGATGTCAGGACAGGTGTGTTTTCCTATTATTACAATTTCACCACAAGAAATTGATTGTCTGTCTGTCTATCTATCTATCTATCTATCATCTGTCTTTGTCTTTCTATCCATCTATTTTTCTGTCAGTCCATCTCTTTCTATTCTTCACCCATCTTTTTGTTCATTCGTCCATTTATGCATCTGTTGCTCCATCTGTGTTTCCATCCATCCAACTAGCTAGCAAAAAGGCCAAAATGAAATAATTGTCTAAGTCCATATATGTATTTGACTATATGGCTTGAATTAATGCAGCTGGTTTGCTGCACGTATTGTACTAAAATGACCCTCACCTTGGATACCCAAGTGTGTTTTACTGGTGTCTTGGTTTCTGTCGTCCCCGTATGTTGCAGCGTATAAGAGCTACTCAAATGTCTCTGTGTGCGACAGCATAGCGCAGTGTTCCTGTCTGTCACTCGCAGCTGCTGCTTTTCGCACCACATCTCACCACTCTAAAAGAAGAACAAGACGGGTTTGCTCTTTAAATTAATGTGCAGAGTGTGTTCCAGCTTCACTGACTGTCTCTTTTTCTCTTTACACCTGCCCACCTTAATAAAGATGCCCCACTCTAGTCGCATGGACCCTTCCCACAATCCCCTTCAACAACAGCAGCATCAACCTCTCCATGGTAACTCCAACATGGGTGGCCCCGGTGGACCCATGCACTCCCGCAACTCCTCCCAGAATCCCCGGATGCACACAGACAGCTTTGGCCTGGGGGGCCCCGGGGGACCCGGCGACATTTCAGAGCCGGCTCTTGATGTAAGTCAGAATCAGTCATCTATTCCAGATCAAAGCAATTACTTTTGGCCATGGTGTCAACATTTTAAATTGAAGGTCTGCTGAGCACAACCGCCCCTTCTTGTGGGATTTTACTTAATGTACACCCACTACCAACTTAAAATGATCTTCTTCCCACCCGTTCTTGCTTAATTTAGGTCCTATGCCTGCAGTTATGCATGTTTAAAGCTGTTCGTTCTCCTTCTCTGAAAGATTTTGCAAACACTTTTGGGTAACAGCCAGCCCCACATCTGCTTTGGGACACATTTGCACTTATAAACTATTTTGGAATATTGGTTACAGTGTTCTATTCTTAAAGACATAGTTCACCCTCATATCTGTCCAAACCTGTATGACTTTGAAACAAGAATTAAGATATTTTGAATTAAACCTGACAGGTTTTTATCCCTCCATTGAAAGTCCAGGTAACTAAAACTTCAAAAAAGATCCAAAAGATATCATAACATTTTATCCACGTGAT
The DNA here is from genome assembly GCF_001515605.1 of Sinocyclocheilus anshuiensis. NCBI lineage: Eukaryota > Metazoa > Chordata > Actinopteri > Cypriniformes > Cyprinidae > Sinocyclocheilus > Sinocyclocheilus anshuiensis. Next base: position 1,302,706 of record NW_015536474.1, on the reverse strand, counting down.
TCGAGCTGTTTAATCCAAGTCTTGTGAAGAGATACAATCGCTTTAAATATTATACGTTTTTATTTAGGCTTTTGTTCACGTATGAACACACATTCAGAGCGAATCACATTTGATAAACACGGAAGTTTGTGAATGTCACACTGTAACAAATCTTGTTTGTTCTCTCACATCATGGATGCATGTTTCAGCTTCCATGTTTACCATATGTGATGCGCTCTATGTATGTCAGTCATTGCTTAGCTGTAAATAAAAGACTAAAGTCAATCACATTCAGAATGATCACAAATTCAAGACATGGGGGCAGAAAATGTGTATATTTATACCACTTCATCTAGTTGATCAAGTTCACACGGAAGAGTGCCTTTTTTCCTCCAAAAATTACCATATACAAATGTGATATTGATTTTTTACAACAGTACTGCCACCTACTCTGTGTGTATGTGCTGTACATGTGGAAGAATTGACAATAAAGCAGACTTGACTTGACTTGACTACTGGCGGTTTTAATTTCACATTTAAAGTATCTTAATTTTGGCCTTTGTAAAGGTAAATATGCAGATTTAAGTATGTAAAAGCTGATAGAACACTGATGAAAATATTGCTTCAGAATAAATTGTTTACTCCACCAAAAATCTCTGATGCAGTTATTTTGCAGGGATATTTTGTATGGAATATTGTCTGCTGACATTAAACGTTCGCTGTATATCATAGTTATAAATACCATTTATTACAGCAATGATATTTTTTTTTATTTTTTTTTTATACACATTAAATATTACATATATGTATGTAATAAAATGTGTATTTCCATTACAGGTTTAGGTCTTAAATTTCATACAAGGTGGTATTAAAAAGGTCTTAAAAAGTCTTAAATTTAACTTGTTCATGTCTGCAGAAACCCTGTGTTAATCATACTGTATAAAGTGATGAGATACCTTCACACAATTTGGATTAAATGTCTCAAATCATATGGATTATTTTTGTGACGCCTTTATGGCCTTTTTGAATCTTCTAAGTTTTGGTTACCTGGAGAGACAGAAACATCTCCGATTTCATTCAAATTTCTTAATTTGTGATTAGAAGATTAACCCATGGGTTTGGAACGACATGAAGGTGAGTAAATGATAACAGCATTTTCATTTTTGGGTGAACTAAAAACTCCTTTAACTCCCATGATTAAAGAATTTCCAGAGATTTTCCTCCAAAATCAGTTCAAAAGATTTCATTCGGACCTAGTGATTACTTAAAAGATTCACTGATTTGGAATTTCAGCTGATTCATTGAACAAACGTTTCAAAAGAATTGATTCACAGACTTCCCAGCACTGTTGGAAACAGAAATGTCTGTGAATGTCTTTTGAAAAGCCAGCTATGTTGTATTTATTATTATGATTATAAACAGTGTTTTGAGTGTCATTAGTATTGCCACAGGATGACTCTTAACTCCGGAATTCCCTATTTGTTTTCCAGCTTCTCCCAGAGCTGACAAACCCAGATGAGTTGCTGTCCTACTTGGGTCCTCCAGACCTTCCCAACAACAGTAACGATGACCTGCTCGCTCTGTTCGAGAGCAACTGAGCCCCCCGTCCCGCTCATTCATCAGTCGCACATCGCCGTCCAACATACAGCATCCTGACCCCTCACACTCCCGGCTCGTTGAGGGGAGCTTTGGGAACAGATATCCGATTACGTCTTTGCACTGTTTCCTCCTGAGACTGGAATGCAGTGACTCATGGGAAGGTGCAACAAAGATCTTTTTTTGTTTGACTTTTCCTCCTGTGACAATGTTACTGTTTGTCTGCTTCTCTGAACTCTGTCGAGATTTTATTGTGAATTTCAGTTTGAAAGAGTTCCCGCGCTTCTCTCGAATCATTTGTAGAAAGACTCCTCATCTTACATCGGACTCGTGTGGTGTAAATGACATTGTGTGGGGTGGGTCATTGTTTGTTTTTTTCATTGCAGCTCCTGTTTTAAATCTAAATTAGATGAGGAATTCACTTCAGTGCTAATCTAAAGTACTACACTTCAGAAATCACACGGGGAAAGCCAAAGTGTCTCTGTTGTAACTTGAAGAAAACAAACACGGATAAACGTAATTCTCTTAATAAACAGGCAGACTTATGTTTTATTTCTTTTTTTGCCCAAAGAAGATCACAAACTAGCTCCATGTGATATAACATGGTCTTAAACCACAAATGACTTGATCTTAAGTGAATTTTACTTGAAGAAGACCTAAAATGTAGCCTTTTTCCTTTTAAACGTGCTAATAGAGGCAATCACAATGTGTCAGACCTTAAACAGTAGCGTTAAAGAAGTGCACTATTACATTTTGCACACCACACCAAGCCCTTCGAGAGTTACCGTATTTGCCTACACACGAAGGAAATTGAAGGCAGTCATCTTTTGTGACACCCACAAAAATACACACGCACACCTCAAGCCACACTATGCGTGTGTTTTGGCACAAACTCAAACAGACTAATTTTATGCCACACCCTGCTCTCTGTTTTCGTCTGTCTCTTGTTAGTTTCGTTCCCCCTCAATGTTCTTTTTAAAAACGGTCTTCCTCCCCTGTGGGCTTAAGGCCACGAGGTCTGGATTTCTAGCATTATAAAAAAAGGACTAGTATCCTTGATCGTCGTCGGCTCAAATCACACCCTCACTTGCGGACACATTTCACTCGCCCTTAAATATGCAGGTTTGGGCTGTTATTTGGTAGAAAATCAGTTTTCTGTGTGAAGCTTTGAAACCAGACAGAGCACAAGCAGCCCAGTAGCACCTTGTAGACAGGTTATAAAACACACAAATGCACACAAGGACATTTTTTGGACAAACACCTTCCCGTAGTAAGATTATGCTCTGACAAATCTAGGTGGGTGGGAGCGTCACAACAGGAAATGGACTAATGTTTATAGCCGCACTCATACTTGAGGAGGAAAACATTGGGATTCATGTGAAATATGTACAGATATAGTATTATTATTGTCGCAGATGTGAACTTTCTCTTAACCCCATATGGAAAACAGGACATTTTAAACACTATGACAAGAGCTCATGTCAGACATGCACTTCATTCCCCCCGTTTTCCATTCAGTGCTCGCTTTCTCGGCGTGGAGGGGAGATGAGTCTGCTGTCGATTCCTGTCTTGTCTGATTTTATTATTTATCATTGCTCTTTGGGCACTGTTAGCGATGTGCAGTTTGTATATTAACAGTACAGGAAGCATCAGGAGTCCTTGGATGTGCTTTTTTTCGTTTGTTTGAAGTCATTTGTGTATCATACAATTTTATCTTTGATTATATAATAATTGTTATTATAATTATAAAGATAATTGATGGACCTGTATGCATCTCTCTTCTGTGTTAACTAGCAGAGTTTATGAATTTGTTAGAAAGAGGAAAAAAAAAGAATTCACATCAAAATCTGTGACCATGATCATGAAAAACTGAGAAACCAGCATCACTTGTTGATCAAACTGTTCAAAAAGATGTTTGACTGTCATGTGTTGGTGGATCATTAAGTTCTATCAATTTAATTAAACATGTACAATTTAAATCGATTTGTTTTTCTAAAGATGTGAAATATTTCCATTATGTTTTATAAGTAAAGACTTAAGCCCCATTGCGTTTCATTGGCTTTATTTGGAGAGAGCAGAGCAGCACCGCATTGTGTCAAAACGCGGGAACACAAGGGGGCGTGTCCGGAAGGTGTATGTGTGTCATGCAAGAAGACAACGGTGTGAGGACAAAAAGAAAGCTTTTTGTTTGACTAATTTCACTTCGCATCTCCCACTAGTCCGTTTAAATATCAATAAGGACATCATCATTTAGGGAATGTAGAAAATAAAAACAAATTAAATCCTCAAAACATTCGTTATCCGTGATAACATTTTGTGCCGTAATGGCGAATTCAGCTGTTGGCCACCGCCCTCGCGCCATGATGACAGACCTATGGTACACGCCCACACTATTCCCTCGTTGCCCATTGGATGGAACGCAGTAACGTCATTTCTACCTACTTTAACGGGCCAATGAGGATGTCAATCAAACGCCCTCCCTCTGAACGTTGCGTTCGAACGCTGCGGTAATTTATTCATCTGCGCCGCCTCTGATTGGACAACGCGCACGTCATTCAGCGGTTCCACGGCTTCATAGGTTCAAAGGGCTGCTGGCTGCTTCTATATATCCCATTTTCGCACACATCCTACTTCCCGATAGGGATGGGCGATACCACTTATTTTGTTTTCGATACGATACCGATATTTTTCAAGGCAGTATCGTCGATATCGATACCGATTCGATACTTCTGAACTAAACTTTTAAATTATGAAATGTATTAAATTAATAAATTACTAAGAGTAAAATGGGTAATGATAAGCACTTAACTTTATGTTTAAAACGCATTTTAACATTCAATACGCCTTAATTGTAACTTATTAGGTTATATTTTTGTTTACACATGGTTCAGATATGTTTTTTGTTTACACATGATTCAAATCTATAAATACTACAGTTGAACTATGGTCACTTTAATAAAACCATGGTTCATTTTCATAAGGGACTGTCAGTGACGGGCTGTTACATGCATAAAATGCAACCTTTTTATTCTGACAGTGTATGAGTTCTATTAACATTACAGAATAGAACATGATCAATATTATCTTTCAACGTTCAATTTAAATAACTGTAATTGCACAAACTATGTAGGCTACAATTTCAGTTTGTTTATTGTGAAATAACTCTGATAAGCATTGTTTAGGGATGCCGTTCCCAAAAGCTTTAATGCTTTCTTATGATACTTTTTGGAAAAGCAGCCCTGTTTGAATGTACTGTCAGAAGTGAGTGAACGCTCTCTGTGATGGATTAGTTCTGTATTGCAACATTTGCGTGTTTAGATGAGCAGGAAAACAGTTCTATCCTACACAATTACTCGCTAACAAAGGTTATTCGTCCAATTCAATGCATATTGTAAGCATTATTATTATTATTATTTTGTTTAATTAACAAAATCACTGGTAAATAAAACAGACCTTAGTATCGATATTTTTTGTTTGAGTATCGATACTTTCGATACTCACGTCAGTATCGATATATCGATACTTTGGATCGATACGCCCATCCCTACTTCCCGATAAGCTGCGGCATTTTGTAGGATTCATTCGGCGACCAGCTACTAATACAGAGTGATTTTTTTTGTCATCATGTCCAATCCCAGAGTTTATTTTGACATCACCATCGATGGAAAGAGTGCTGGGAGGATTGTAATGGAGGTAGGTCACAGAAAGTGACTGGATTGCGGCGGATGTCAGTGTCAGCATGACACAGTTTTATTAGTTCCAATGGTTTCTTTCATTAAACATCATTTAAAAAGCGTATCGTGCGTGTAATATGTCTGTTTAGCACTACTATTTTGAAGCTGGCGGATGAGGAAGCAATTGTGTTTCCCGCGCCGAGTTGCAACAATGTAACATTTAGCCGTTGATCAGACGCTGCAGTGTTTCCGGTTGTGATAGAAATAGAACGCTGTTTGTCACGAGACTGCTGTCACTGACAGAATGCGAGCTGAGCTGCTGTCACTGACCGCTGAGCGCACAAGGCGAGTTCTCAGTGATTGCAGACCAGAGCATGTGAGCGGAGTGGTAATATTTCCTTAGGCCCTGTGTCCACCAAAGCGTTTTTCCCCGCGGCTAGGTGTTTTTTCAGTTGTTCTCAATGGGAGCGCGTGGTCCTGATATTCATGCTAAAGGTTGTCTTGATGGTAGTGGGAGTCATTACAAGGCATTAGAGGACAGAATGCTGCCATGCAACTTCACCTGCAGGAGAAGAGAAGTAGGTGGTGTACCTCTGTCTAATTTCTAGTGCTTCCCTAGAGGCATTGTTGCTGCCTACTCGCTGGATGGGCTGCATAGCAAGCTGCTGTTCTAACGGCAGGGGGACACAACTTCCTTCCTCTTCACCAGCATCCTCAATTGCCATTCCTAAATGAGATGCTTATTCCATGTGTCATGGTCCTGTTTTATGTATTCTGACGGTCCCCAGGACACAATCTGTTAAACATGGATTAAAGATGGATCAAGATTCCTTTCAACAGGTTTTTGTATTGTCATTTCTTGGAACAGATAGCTCAGCTCAATTGTTGTTAAAGAAAGAGATTTAATTTATCATGTGCTGATATGCTCTTGTAATTTAGAAGTCTTCAAAAGGAGCCCATTAAAGTTTGTTTTGGTTCTAAAATGGCAGCGTTCTGCTGCAGTTCTTTCTATTGGCCAGCAGGTGGCGCGCTCTGTCACTTTATTAGTGCAGTGGTTCTCTCAACAATGTTAACTAAAAATAAAACCATAAAATATTTATTTGAAATAACTGGCTTTTTATTTTTATTTCAGCTATTGCCAAGGCAAAAGTTGACCTACTAAAATAATTAAAACTAGTAGCCTAAACTAAAAAAGTAAATAGAAAAACTATATTTAATAAATATAATAAAACTATATATAAACACATTTAGAAAACAAAATTACAAAAATTAAAGTAAAATAAATAAATAATGATTCTGCTTTAAGTAAAAACTGATGTCTAAAATCCAACAACTAAGTGTTAATATGTATCCTATTAATACCATAAACTGCATAGGCCCAGAAATATGCAAGTTAATTCATATTTGATTTGAATTTAGCATTTGTTTTCTGTCCCACTAAATTTAAATTACTTAAATCCATTAAAGGGGTCATAGGATGCCCATTTTCCACAAGTTGATCCAACAACAGAAGACCTCAATCGCTTAGGAGTCATTCTTGTCTGCATCTGCTCCAGCGGTTAAACAATGGCGGACTGATGACAGCTCACTCAGGGCGGAGCTAAGGTAAGACACCAGTCCAGTCTGTGCTGAAACGCTACTGTCCATCAAACTATCGTGGGCGGGGCCTGTCTGTGTGACGTCACACAGACAGGCATCTGAGATTGGCTCGATTTGAGAAAGGGGTAAACATTTAACCAGATTTAAAACAAAACACTGGGTGGATTTTTATCATTATAGGGTGGTTGTGTACACACACTGCCAACACACATTTCAGTTCAAACAACTTGTAAAAGTGCATGTAGCATCCTATGACCCCTTTAAGTGAATACTTGCAAATGATCTTACATACTAACACAGGACACCAAAAAAAGAAACCCACAATACTGTACGTAAACATTCTGCACACATTTTAAACCAGACATACCAGAACATTACAAGTGATGTTTTACAACAGCAGTGCTTTTAAATAAAGGCCTTTTGTTTGAATTGTACAAGACTATTAGGTAGAAATGTTGCCCGATTCAGAGAACTAAATTGTAAGTATCTAGAGCAGTTCATCCAGCAGGTTTCCTGGGCTGTGCGTTTGTCCCAGAGCATCACTGATGGGGTTGTTGCACATGGGACATGAACATCTCACTTCCAGCCACTTCACCAGACACCTGGTAAGACAAAACATCAGAAACAATTCTTACCAGTTATACTTAAAGTAGGCCTACTGTAGCCCGTTCAAACCAAGAACGATAACTATAACAATAAAGTTTTAATAACCGTTCTACTTCTATGAGAATATTGAAGTCCATGCCACAGCTATAACGATAGGGTGACCCTAGGTCCGATTTTCCAGTTTTCTTCATTTCTAAATTGTCTAAAATCATGTGTTTTAGCCTTAGGTTTGTTTTCCTCTTTATAGTCCTCATTGATTTCATGTACACTTATTTACATTGCTACAGCATTCTCTGTAAATCACGCCTACTCGCACTCCACGATTGGTCAATTGCGTTCAATGCCTGCACGCTATTGGTCAAACTACTTTTCAATCACTACCTGGGGGGTATTCCAAAACGCAGGTTATGTGACATACCCGGGTATGTTTGAGGATAAGCGAGAGGATAACCTCAGCTTTCAGTTCCAAAATCGGAGGTTACTTTCAGGGTATGCAAGTAACCATAGTAACTTGCTCCGGAGCAGGTTATGTTCCAGGGTTAGTTCACTTCAGCGCACGTGTGATCTACTGACGAGCCTTCAGTGGGCGTGACAGATAGTGCACAACATTATATAATATTACAATATGTAATATAGCCTATTATATATATATATATATATATATATATTTGTATGATGTGTTAATGATGAAGCGCTAATATAAGTAATAAATAAGGTAGGCTAATATATTATTCTAATATGGTTATTATTTATTTTATTGGCATAAAATAAATAATAATTATCTGTATAAATGATAAAACACTATGACAAGGTGATATTTAATTTATTATATTATATATATTTATTTATTACATTTTATATTATCATCTCACACATGGATCGGCATTTTCTATAATGTCTGAATTCTAAATCAAAATACATATCTGATATGACTTAATATATAATTAGCATCAAACAAACAATATAATTCATATTCTCAAGGATTAAAGATTAAACCATCAATTAGGAGGCGATATGCACTAAGCATATAAACGACCATTGAACAAAAGAAGAAGAAAGAAACAGCATGGCGCGCTTTTTCTTAGCGTCTGTTTCCATAGCGACTCGTCGATTCGTCGTTCTGTTGAGAATGTCTTGAGTCTTAACCAGGAACATACTCGGAGTTGAATGAACTTACTCCCTGACTGCGTTTTTTGGAACCACATACCTCTATTAAGCAAGGTTAGGGGCTAATCAACCGAAAGTTCAGGGTTTATCTGACGGTAAGTTAACCGTGCTTTCTGGAATACACCCCTGTAGTCAGAGCCGTTGCTTTTTCAACGGCTTTTGTCTTCAACATTTTAGGCAGTTTAGAAATCCTGGCCAAGACATGTCCGGTGTCCTGACATTTTATCCTACCTGTCAGATTGTCTTACCAGGGTTTACACATAATAATAATAATAATAAGTTTAATTTATATAGCGCCTTTCCCAAGCTCAAGGACACTGCACAATGACAGAAGCAAATACATTCCTACATACATGGACAAGACATTTTCCAAGTCCAGAACATGTGGTTGCAGTTGCATACCACAGTAATAATACAGTATTATATAGAGAGAAAAAAAACAAAACATTTTATAACAGGTAACATTAACATGACATTATAACAGGTAATATTGGTGGAACATATAGGTTTTGAGTTTAGACTTAAATTCGTGGAGTGTGGTTATTGTCCGGAGAGCCAGGGGCAATGTGTTCCAAAGTTTGGGAGCCATAGCAGAGAAAGATCTACCTCCCATAGATAATAGGCGAAATCTCGGAACACAAAGAAGTTCAACTCCAGATGATCGAAGTGGACGAGAGGGAATATATGGAGAAAGCAGGTCAGAGAGATAGGTAGGTGCAAGACCATGGAGTGACTTAAAGGTAAGCAGAAGAATTTTATAAATGATACGAGAGGACACAGGTAGCCAGTGGAGGTTGAATAGAATAGGAGTGATATGTGCAGACCGTTTAGTGTAAGTTAGCATTCTCGCTGCAGAATTTTGAATATATTGCAATCGAGAGATGGAGCGTACTGGTAATCCGGAAAAAAGAGCATTGCAGTAATCAAGGCGAGATGTGATTAAAACATTTAAAGATTAAATTAAAGATTAAAGATTTAGAGAAGAGTCGAGAATGATACCTACGTTTTTAACTGTGGCAGATGGGATAATTGATGTGGCTTCGAGGTCAAATCTAGGGGCATTTGTTATGTTTTTTGTTACAGTTGGGGGCCCGACAAGTAAGATATCTGTTTTAGTCAAATTCAAACTGAGAGAGTTGGAGCTAAGCCAGGTCTTTAACTCATTGACACATGACAATAGAGATGCAGTCTGGTGGAGAGAGTCAGGTCGGCAGGAAGTGTATATCTGAATATCATCGGCATAGCAGTGGTACTGTAGACCGTGGCGGCGAATAATTTGTCCGAGGAGCATGATATAAACAATAAATAATAATGGCCCTAGGACTGAGCCCTGTGGCACAACCTGTTTAAGAGGGACAGAGGGAGATTTATAGTTATGTATGGTGATGTAATATTGTCTGTCCGTCAGATATGAGGAAAACCAGGATAACGCCATTCCTGAGATGCCAATCTCTGAGAGACGCATGAGTAATAGTTTATGAGAGACCGTATCAAAAGCTGAGCTGAGATCGAGTAGTAGAAGTATAGAAAGATTGCCCGAATCACCAGAAAGGAGTAGGTCGTTTATAACCCTTACTAGAGCAGTTTCAGTACTGTGTTGTGAACGAAAACCTGACTGAAACATATCAAAGAGTTCATTGTGAGCTAGAAATGACTGCAATTGAGCGGCAACAACCTTTTCCATGATTTTTGAAACAAACGGTAGGTTGGAGATTGGGCGATAATTAGTGTAATCAGTTTGGTCTAGATTTGGCTTTTTAAGAATAGGGGTAACAGCAGCAGTTTTAAGTGAAACTGGAACAGTGGCAGAAGTAAGAGACATGTTTACAAGATGTGAAATTGGAGCAGAAATGACAGAGGTGCAGTGTTTCAAAAGGAATGTTGGTGCAGGGTCAGCCCGGCAGAAAGAAGAAGTGGATTTCAATATTATTGACACATCAATATTGCGTCCTTTTTCTCATGCTGAACAACAATATTTAATGTATCTGCATTACTGTAAGGGTATGTTTAGGGTTGGGGTAGGAGTAGACTTTAATAAAACACCATCTAATAGGTAGAA
>NW_015536474.1:1283430-1291779 GCF_001515605.1 Sinocyclocheilus anshuiensis | reverse complement strand
TTCGTTGTCGAATTGTACTACCCACTGTTTTAATGGGAGGTAGCAAAATCTGACAGGGTAGCACAAATGACAGAACACCAAAAAAAAGAGGACATATGGTCACCCTAACGATAACTGCACAGAGGAACGAAATCGTTTGAATCACAGTCAGAACGACTTTTCCCAGCTGATGGACGGCAGAGCCGTTGAGAAACGTAGTCAGCGTAGTTATCAATACACAATCAATGCACATGATGTGTTAATAATCACTAGAAATTGCTGCAAATATAGTGAAACTGCTGTCTATCCTACTTAAACCCATTCAAACATATTGACAGTGCGGAGTTGTTTGAACTATTGAGAGCTCCATGAACCACTACTAACAAGGTGTATCATAAATGAACAATTATTAAATTATTATTGTTATTATCAAAGTGAACAACTGCAAACAGCAATAACTTAATTCATGTGATGTATGTACTTCTAGGCATCTTTGGTTTCCTCTTTTTGTGAAATTTAGATGGAAAATGTGTGCCTTTTTATTGTTTGAGTCACTTATCAAAAGTTGCTAAAAGTAGTCAAATACAATTAAAAAATAACTAAATTTGTTGCTAGGTGCTTTTGGAAGAAAAAGTTGCTAGGGTAGTCTGAAAAGTTGCTAAATTTAGCAACAAAATTGCTAAGTTGGCAACACTGGAACCACGTGACCGCGTGGTGGCGAGATCAAAGCGTGTTGCAACTCTGTTTCTCAACGGCTCTGATGGACGGTAAAACATTGACAGCCAATCAGAATCCAGACATAACGGCAGCGCGTGCTCATTATAAACAGAGTGTTATTCTACGTTGAGGAACGATATATCGTTGGAATCATGATAAACAGAGCGTTATTTTGATAATTATCGTGAGTTATCTTTATAGTTCTTGTTCTTGGTGTGAACGGGCTTTTACAGTTGCGAGGCACAGGCCATGTTGAGTTCGCTTCAGTGAACCTCTTTTCTTTAATAGCATTAGCATGATAAAAGACATGGGAGGGATTTACCTCTTGTGAAAGGCGTGTTGGCATGGTAACACTCCAAGCTCATCTTTTGTCCTGAAGTCCTCCAAACAGACTGCACATGTTAACTGAGAAACACGATGTACATGAGGGGAAATCAGAACCTTTAAAGTTTCAAAACTTTCCAAGTAGTCAAATAACTTTAACCTTTTAATAACTTTATAGACAAAAACTTTTACCCCGTGTGCATGTAACCGTGTTGTTTCATCGTTAAATACAACCTGTAATGTAAAACATAGTCGTATATATTTTTTTGTTTTACAATATAGTGGCAGCAAAAAGTATGTAGACCCTTCATAGACATAGTTTATAAATTTTGCAACATCAACAATTATCGAACTGAATTAAATGAACATTGAACTGACTCAAGCTGAATAACAACATTGTTGCCTTTTTTTTTAGAGCTGCTTAGCTGAAATGAACTCATTTGAACGAGCATTGAACCGAATTGAACCAGTATTGAACTGACTGGAGATGAATAATGACACTTTTATCTTATGTAGAGCTGCTTTATAGCTGAAACTGAATCTCATATTTGAATTTTGCATAACTGATTCTGTTATTTTCCTGTTCATGTTGCTTTAAGACAATCTCTATTTTATAAAGCACTTTATGAATAAAGGTGACGATGTAATTGACACAAAAATGTCACTGCAATTAAGAAAACACAGCAAGTGTCAAGCACACTTTCTAAGCACATTTCCTCTGTTGGCAAAGATAAGTTTGAAAAAGAAGTGAAAAAGTAATGTGTTTGAGGTTAGTGACTGTGTTGATAGTTAATGCGATTTTCTACACCTGTGGTTCCTCTAATAGGACACCTGTGTGAACTTGAGGAGAACGGACTTCATACATCCACTAAAATCACCAAACCACCAGCAGACATGAAGAAAAGTGACATTAGTCAAGAGAAAAATCCTGCCGCATCTGAGAGGTTTTTAAGTGTGATGTAAGTGTCAAATACTTTCTGATACACTCACCATCTTGTATCCAGCTCTCACGTTGCGAGCCTGATGTCTCAATTTACTACAAAGAAAAACAGGCCATACAATTCATTAACATTAACAAAAAATAAAAATAAATACATATTTCAAACTTTAAAAAGTCTAAATATTATACAAATGTAATATTTGTTATTATTTCTATTATTTTGTACATTTTCAATGTAATTTTTTTTTCTTTAGACATCACTATGGTAGTATAGGCAATGGCTGTGCTGTGTCTTATGTTTCTAAAAAATTTGGCGAGAAAGGGTTTGTAGTTCCCAGTGTTTGACATGACATTAGCCAAAAGCCTCTGGTCAAAAATAGCATTGTGAACAAAAAGCACAGAGATACAATCTAGTCCTGAATTGTTCGAGTTCGGAAGCGCGTGAGGCCAGAGGAAGTCCTTTCTGCTCTGAGGCTGTCAGTCTGTCACAGGCGTTATTTACAGGACCATACTGATGAAGTCCAGTCACAAAGAAGAGTTTTAGAAATGTCACCCAGGATCTGCATAGTCCACACTGGCTGTTCTGGTAACTAGTCACACTTACCTTATAAAGAAGCAGCAGAATATCAGGCTTAAAACAAAGACAAAGATCCCAGTGCCAAAGATGACCACATAGATGTTGAGAGGGAGTTCCTGAGAGGTCACTGGAGGCATGGTGTTTTAAATATTAATCATTTCCTGAAGCCCTGAAAAAAGGCAAAACTTGATTGATATGTCATATACCCAGTTTCATAACAATAAGAGCCTGAACGAGCGTAGGGTAATATTTAGAAGCAAAAAGGCAGGCAGCATTTCTTTTTCAAACACGTTAGTACTTTTAACAGATTAAAAAAAAAATGATGGACCTTTGGATTAATCTGAACGATGAAGAAAACATTAATAAATTTACAATGACATTAAAGATTAATTTATTTACGATATCTCACCATTATAAACAGGCTCCTGAGTGTCTTTACTTCAGTGTTTATTCTTCATACTCGGAACTCACGGTTCAAGCGTATAAACGGCTCAAATTAATCACTGACTGTTTAGTTACATCTACAATATTGAGAGCCTGTAAATGTGAATAAAATAAAGTCCCGCCCGGATCACGGAGATCAAACAATGTAACGGACCGCAGACAGACCCACATATCCACATGCACGAGACAACAATAAACCCCGCCTGTAATTCAGGAGGCGGAGCATAAATACCAGACGATTCACTCATTATTCAGTGATTCACTCCGTATAAAACTTCTCATGCTCATCAAATTAAATTGCACTATTATAAAAAGAAACAGTAATAATATAATATGATATGGTATAATTAGTGTGTGTGTGTTTCTATTTCTATTATATAACATAAAACGTTTGTGACCTAAAGTATAGGCTATAAAAAAGTATTGCATGAATAGTTATTAATTTATCTGATATTATTTGTTATCCGATATTTAAAAAAAAAAAAAAAACGGCATAAACATTTCTTGACTTTTTTCAAAATGTTTTATTTGAAAAACAAAAATCACAGTCAAAGCCTCAAAATTTGTTTTCCATTTAATTAAGAACAAATATTTAAAAAACTGAATAGACTAACTATGTTTTTATCTAAGATGTATGGATTTTTTTTTTTTTGCAATATTAAACCTCGAAAAAGAAAAAAAAGGAGATTTTAAAAGGCATGTTTAGACAGAAGTCTGACCTGGTTAAAGGCAAATTTGGGCCAGTGGCTTTGTATCCTGGGCGCTGGTCATGCTGACTCAGTGGGTTATTTGTTCACACCCTGCTAACAAGTCTGACATTAGACACCAGAGTGAATTCACTGAAGATTCATTTAATATTTAATATAAAGCTATGAGAGTGTTCCTGAGAAAGCTATGAGAGTGAATTAGTTCCTCCTAATTGCATGACCTTACGGCAGAATTATAAAGAGTTATTCTTAATTTTCAATTTTGATCACATTCTCGTTATGCTGGATATTCAACTATTGTGTTGGGATTAAGAAAAAAAAACTTGGATCAACCTTAGTGCACCCCAGATCGTAATATGTTGAACATATATAGGCCTATGCAAAATGTGACGATATAAATGTTTTGTTTTGGCATTTTATTTTATTGCTTTTTATACTGAAATTAATTAGCTGATTGTAAATATTTCTGTAGACCTTTAGTAGTTTTTCTGTAGACCTTTAGTAGTTTGTCTTTTCAAATAACAAATTATTGATTCCATGCTCCCTCACCAACTTGCTTATTCACAAACAGCCCTAAACATTCAGTGGTTCTGTGGGAACATTCAGCTCTGCTCTGTGGCAAACAAGATTTTAACAAAGGCTAAATGACACCACAGTGCAACATTCAGTGCAGAATTCTCCACTACAAAGTGAACTTAGAGTCAACCATCACGGGGCAGTGAGGGCAAAGTTCATATTTCATCAGTCAGTCATTTTAATTGCGAATACTTAATCATCATGAAAATCGAAACATTTGCTAATGCAACATGCACTACATTATGTATGACTTGGCCACAGGGTGGCGCTATAATAAGGGTTTTAGAGGAATGAATAGTTCACCCAAAAAATGAAAACTTGCTGAAAATGTACTCGCCCTCAGGCCAACCAAGATGTAGATGAGGGGGTTTCTTCATCAGAACAGATTTGGAGAAATTTTGCATTACATCACTTGCTTACCAATAAATCTTCTGGAGTGAATGGGTGCCGTCAGAATGAGAGTCCAAACAGCTGATAAAAACATCACAATGAGTAATTCACACCAATCCGGTCCATCAATTAATAATGTCTTGTAAAGAGAAAAGCATCATAAAGAAATTTTTTACTTCAATCCGTGTTGAAGTTATGTGCCATGTTAGTGCTTTATAGACTGGAATCTAAATTTAGTTTTTACTTTGAGACTTGAGTTCATTCCCACAGTCCTGCATTATTTTTTTTATCAAGTAAAAAGCAAATAAACTAATGTAAACAAAGCATTTTTATTCATCTCAAAATGTAACAAAATTGAAAAAAAAATAAAAATTTGCACAAATAAATAAAAACAGTGGCATGTCTTTTTTGTAGGCTACAATATTGTCTTTAAGTTTCATAAATAAATCATCAATACATGGCCGTTTCTCATGTCATATTTTGTGAAAAAAAAAAAAAAAGAAAACTGTTTTGCTGGAAATATAATTTAAACAGCTATGCATAAACAGACATTTCCAGATCAAGCACAAAAGCAACTTGGAAAATGAAATGATGTTTATTAGATTTCACGTACATTATAAATAAAATAATGTTTTTAAATTTTGTTGAACGCCCCGTTTTGTCTCCGGCTGCATGCTCCTGGCTCAAAACTACAAAATTTGGTCCAAAACAAGTTTAATCTCTGAGCGATCAACACTTGTTCCTACGACACAAACTGGCGAGTAGTTTAGATCCACGTACAGTGGAAGGTATTTGCAGTCCTGGCAGTAGTTCAGCTCCAGCTGTTGCAGTGAATATTTGTTAGATGTAATGACGACAAACACATACACAAATACAATAAACAGCTGTCCCCAATAATACAAATGTACAGAAATGACAATAATAGCACAATGCAGTTCATACAGCTACAGTCGGTACATTGTACTGCACTTGAGGATTTGCTGGATTTGTAAGTACAAGAAGACTGCACTTCTTACAGTATAGCTACTCTATATTACAATACCTTACAAAACAAGTTAAAAGAGACAACTTGAAACATGTAGAATACTTCACATGACATCTTTAGTATTTATACAAAGCACACGTCAATGATAAGTTAATGTGTAATAAAACTGACTGCAATTTGCATATAATCTCATGTACAGTAGAGCTCAGTGTCATATCACATGATCTGATTCACTGTAATGAATGTGACCAGCTACATTATCTAAATTGAAATGCAAAACCGATGGATCATACTTTCAAATTTTCATAATATTAAAACAGTGCATCATAGGAAAATTTTGAATTTGTGTGAAAAATTGCATCTTCTGGATGACATAAGAGCGGTGCTTCCTGTGACAACCTGGTCACCAAAATATTTGGGTGATGTTAGAGTGTTCTGGATGGTCACTATATGGTAGTATCATGTGGTACATTGTTCTGTGTTGTTAAGGTGCTGTTGGCAGTTGCTAAGACATTGCTGTCTAGGTGGTTACTAAAGTGCTCTGAGTGGTTGCTAGGGTGTTGCAATGCCAATTCTATGTGGTCACTAGATTTTTTTAAGGGATTGATGTGTGTCTGTGGCAGTTGCTAATGGATTGTTCACACAGAACGCATTTTTGCATTCCACAGTTGTTTTTCCTGTTGCATTATGTAAACGTGTGCGTGTAAACGTGTTTGACCTCTCCCGCATGACACGGGTGTTGTAAAAACATGCGCTGCTTTTACATTCTTTTTTTGTAAACATGCGCTAGATGGACGCATTTTTTATGGTTGTGTTTGCAGTGTCTCGCACATGACAGCGTTCTAAATATCAGCACTAAAACGTCTATGAAACTCGCCTTTTCCCCCTATTCCGCTACACCACATCTGGCATTTCTAAACATTAAAAAAAGCATTCTGTGTGAATGGCTCCTAACATGTTTTTGCATTCTACTGCACTGCGTTTCCATCGTTTTTTATGAGAAAATGTGCTAGATGGACATTCTTTTGCATCTTTTGCCTTCTACGCATGACAAGGCCTTCTAAACGTGGCGCTCACATTAAATTAATGTCAACGTTTAAAAACGTGTTTCTGGACGTTGCATTTTTCTATTCCGCTACTCAATATTGTTATCCACATTAATTCTTCAACGGGGAAGTAAGGGCGAGAATTCAGGTTCATTATCAGCTAACGTTATAACGAGAAGGATAACAACGTGCAGTAAACGGTCAAACTGTTTGCGCTACAAACCAGTCTGTTCTTAATTAAGGTAATACATTAAAATAATATGGTAAGACGCACCAATTTGCAATATCAAGCAGCAAAACGAGCTGTTTTGTACAGCTAAAAATAGCTGGATACCGATTAGCCCAGAAGTCAGGCCCATAAAATTTACAAATGGCCGCGCCTGTTTTTAATGAAAAATAAGGTGGACAGGTGGTCAGAAATTTTTAATACTTACATGGTTATATTTTGTCTTCAAATCTTAAGTATGAGCAACAGCAGCAACAGGTGCTTGCTTAAAATCTGTTCAAGATGGCAGACGTTTTTGTTTTCCATATTTGTTTCCAGCACATAGCCCAAGTCTGGAAAATCTATATCACATTCGAATCTCATCCTAGCACATTCTGTCTGTCCAGTTAATTTTGAATTGTATGCCAATGGTGCCATGACCTAATTTTTGTCATGCACAATGAAATGAACTTGCGGCGAGCATAAACCAGGCTCGGGGCCATTTTTTGCATTCCACTGCGCTTCTTTGCCTTTATTTTTCTCTGTAAAAATGCACAAGACAGACATCTTGGACCAATGCCTTCGCTTCTTTGCAGTGTCTCGCACATGACAAACTGTTCTAAACTTGTCTACACCTTGTGTTGTTCTAATTAAACTTGCATTTTAAACAAAAACGTGTTTTGTGTGAATGGCCCCTTTTAACGAAAACACTTGTCATTCTCTGCGGCGATTAACTACAGCAAGCTACAGCAACATTTCAGTGGGTGGTCACATGAACAGATGTGAATATTTAAGAGTGAATAAGGCATTACACACATTACTAGAGGTCCTGATGTAATAAGGCATTTCTACTGACCGCAGGAGGACAGCTGGAATAAACTAAATTCAGATGCTACCATTGGCTTTATGTTGCATTGCGGCTGGCGCGCAGTACGCTGTCCAGACCGCTGAGCTGCCGTAGGAAACCGCGGTTTGGCGTGACGCCACGGTGGTCCTTCACGGTCTTGATGGCCTCTACTAAAGTCATGTTCTGCCAAATCATGAGGTAGGCGAGAACCAACGTAGCAGATCTGCTCAGCCCGACGGCACAATGCACAAGAACCGTTCCTGCAAAATAAGTCACGGTGTCAAAATGTCTCATATGAATGGCAAAATAATTCAAGTACAAAGAGTGACATAGCAAATAATAAAACATCCTCAAATTCATGTACATTTTCCAACTTTTACGCAAATTATTATACTGATAATTTAATTTGTGATTAAAACCATAAATTAGAAAAGAATAGAGAAATTTAAGAATCTTTGTGGATTTTTGGACCACATTCATATGCACACTTTTATGTAAATATTTTTTTTTTTCCAAGTCATTTACAGTGCTTCATGGGATTGTAGTCCTTTCCTTCACTAAAGCTGTTAAATACCGTCTTGTACCTTCCCCCCCCCCCCGCTTTTGTCTCAA
>NW_015536474.1:1261492-1283379 GCF_001515605.1 Sinocyclocheilus anshuiensis | reverse complement strand
CCCCCCCCCCAATTTTGCTTCAAATAAAAGTTTGTAACATTGTGATTTGCTTTAACAAACCCATAGGAATTTTTATAGGAAAAAGGAATGGAAAAAAATACTTCCGGAACCAATGCTGATGAAAAAGTGAGTGGGAAATAATGCACTATATAGCATCACATAACATGTAAAACCCTTTTTGCTTTTGATTTTAATAAGACTGAGAAACTTCAGGTTGAAAGAAAAAGGCCCCTTATGAACTGACCTCCGGTACTAAGGGCTCTGTGAATGAACTCGGCTGCTGGGTAGAAGTTGACACTCATGTCGAAAGAGGGCAAGTCGTGGGCTTCAATGCCGTGATACGTGATGTTCATGCCAGCATAATACTCCGCGCCGCCTCTCCATTTGCTCTGAGCACAGTTGAGGATGTGCGTGATCCCGAGCTTGACGAGTTCTTTGCGGTTTGAGGCAATTTCTCTGCAAATTTAAGTGAGAAATTTGTACACAGTACAAAATATACTGGCAATTTCTAGTTTACCTATCTAAACAGGATAAAATTTCACTCTTTTACTGCTATTTCATGCTTTGTTAAATGCATTATTCAAAGCAAGGCATTTTATGATCCATGAAGTTACATATCTTTTTTTATTCAATACTAGTTTTTTGTATGAGCAACTAAAGCATAATCTTGTGTTCAGCATCCTGTATATGGCCAAAACTGCAGATATTCATGGGCTACTTACTGGTCACCTATGTAGAGTCGTGGCCACACTTCATCTGCATGATTACAGGCGGTTTTCCCAGTGTACAACAGACGCTCAAGTTCAGCAACAGTTAGTACAGGAGAGCCTTTCTCTGAGTCCTTTCTGCTGGGAGATCTGGAATTACTCCGTGACCGGGACAATCTGGACATAAATGCCATCTGGACTGGCCTTCAGTGGAGCTATAAAATAACACTGAAAATGTATACAAAATAAAAGTAACAGTTTAAAAAAAAAATTAAAGGGACAGTTAACCCCAAAATTAAAAATGTTGACATATTTTTCAGGTTAAACAAATAATCATTACTTATACTATCAAGAAAACAACCAATACAATTCTATTTTATATATTTACATTATCAAGAGTGTTGGGGGTAATGCATTGCAAGTAATGCAAGTTACGTAAACATATTACATTTTTAAGTAACTATTAAAGTAACGCATTACTTTTTAATTTAGAAGGAAATATCGGAGTTACTTTTTTCAAATAAGTAACTCCAGTTACTTTGTTTCCCATGTATTGACTTACAGCTCGTGTGTTGCCATGTTGAGAGAAATTGGGACTAAGTGCAGAGGCGTTGTGTGCACTTTGTGAACATGATGTTACTGTAGTTCTAGACTAAATGTCAACATGCATTTACTCATTTCACCTGCACAAAAACAGATTCAGTATTCCTCAAAATAAATAAAAACAGTCAAATGCAAACTCAAGACTATTATACAAACCTGCAATAATTAAATGTTAAATAAGACAAATACCATTTATGCATTTAAACCTATTTTATTAACCAGTGTCTTTGCTACTGACCTTCGATGATCCAATTCAACCTAATAAGCAAAAATGACACGTTTAATTTTTGTTATTGCTGCATAGTGTTGAACTTTCTTCTCCTGCGTCATATTCTTCATGCAATTTGCTTGAGCTGCACCCTCTACTGTACAGACATGGATTTACATTTCCTTCAGCCTGAGGCGTATTCATTTCACTTTTGTTGTGAAAGGGCTTTTACATTTCTAAAAGAATAATTTTTTTATATTAAAAACAAACAAGCAGATTTAAAAAGTAATGTAACACATTACTTTTAATATAAAGTATCTAAGTAACGCAGTTAGTTACTTTTTTTAGGGAGTAACGCAATATTGTAATGCGTTACTTTTAAAAGTAACTTTCCCCAACACTATTTATCAATGCAAGTAATTTTCAATGAATTACAACAAAGTACATTTCTCATCAGGTTAGTTCTTTCTAAGCATTTTTCCATTTATTGCAAAATAACCACACAATGGCACAAGTCGTATGCGATCATTCTGTGAGTTTTGCATCTTATTTTACATTTACATTTAGTCATTTAGCAGACACTTTTATCCAAAGCGACTTACAAATGAGGATAATAAAAGCAATCAAAATCAACAAAAGAACAATATGCAAGTGCTATGACAAGTCTCAGTTAGCCTAACGCAATACACATAGCAAGTTTTTTTTGTTTATTATATAATAAATAAAAAGAAAACAGATAGAATAGAAAAAGAATAGAGCAAGCGAGTGTCAGAGGCCTTTTTTTGCTTTTTGTTAATTGTATAATAAATATAAAAAAAACAAATCGAATACAAAAAGAGTGGAGAAGCTAGTGTTAGTTGTTTTTTTCTTAAAGAAAACAAGCAGTTAGTAAATTAATAGAGTGCAAGTCTTAAAGGGCAAGTTTTTTTTAAAGAATAGAATTAGAATGGAGAGTGCTAGAGTTAGAGGGTCAAGTATTCCGATTCTTGAAGATGGCTAAAGACTTGGCTGCTCAGATTGAGTTGGGCAGGTCATTCCACCAGGAGGGAACATTTAATGTAAAAGTCAGTGAAAGTGATTTTGTGCCTCTTTGGGTAGACACAATAATGCACCGTTTAATTTAAAGGCCTGAAGTTGGTCACTGTTAACAACCATTACAGAGGAGCGCTAGCAGGATTTTTTTTAGATTTATCCTTTTATGGTCTGAAACAGAAAGGTAATATGATATTACAACAACACCAGGGTGAGTAAATAAATATAATAAATAAATCTATTAAAAATAAATAATAATTATTTTGTTATTAAATAAATCATTTTTAAAGACACAGTAACACTAACTTCATTTAATAGGACTAAACTTATTTAAAAATATAAATAGACCTAATTTCTCTCCAAGTTACACCATTAATTTTCATATCAAACAAACACATTTTATATTACTTTAACTGCAGTAAGACCATACGCTTCATTCTGAAAAATCAGGCAAATATCATGTATGATTTTTGAACATCTGCCGTCATGACAATAACATGAAATTACAATTATAGCCAGTAGGTGGCGTTAGTGATCCACATGTTGGTCTATGATTTCAGTAACCCAATGCTCTATAATTTTGGAAATAAACTTAGGATATACTTAAAAAAAAAAAGAATATTTGTTGAAGATTTCCATTTTTAAATCCACTTTTGAAGTGTCCGTTTTTGCAGTGATGCCACATTTTGCTTACAAAGTGTTACAATGAAAAGACTTGAGTATACATAATTTTGTAGCCTATCATTTATTTAAAACATGAATACTTAGTAACTCTAATGCAGTAAACTAATAAAAAAAAGTCAACGAAACAAGGGGCAATAAACAGATTACACATTTTGCAATGGTAAACAAGTTAGTAAAGAAAACAAAAAGAAAAGATTGGTTTTAGTCATAAAACCAAGTAACAAACAGTACATAAGCAGTGGTTAAATCTTGTTTAAACCTTCTTGCTGCATTCTGGGCACTGAGCAGTCATAACAGCGTGTGACCCGCAAATGTATTTGTTACACTCACTGCACGTCAAACTTGTTTTTGTGTCCTTCTTTCGGTCACAGACCTGACACCTTTTCCTCTTGGCTGGGGTTACTGGTGCGAGATGAGTGGCTTTGACTGGCGAAGAGCTTGCTTGTGCTTCCATCACCATATTCTGAGAGGCTGGAGTGCGGGGAATATTTTCCCGTCTTTTCATGAGAGGAGCCACCAGAGCTTTCCCTAGCTCTTCCAGAAAGAGCCTCCTTCTATATTTCTTCCCTTTGTTCCATGAATGATTTATTTCCATCCACAGCACAAATGCATTGTAGGCAGAGACATCCAACATGTTGAAGAAAATCACCATGGGCCAACGTGTGGTCTTCCTTTGGCAGGTGTAAGTGGCAACAAGCTGCAAACAAAATGACACATACACACAACAACAAAGCTTTAGCTTATCAGCTGACATTTCATTTCACATTATATGTGGCATTTGGCCTTGAATAAAAACGAATAAATAATGCAAAGTAGCAAAATACCTTGTCAAGGTTGTCAACTCCGCCTTTGGTATGGTTGTAGTCTAGGATTATCTCTGGCTTCTTGTGGTCTTTGTCGCTTACTTTGTCATCTCTGTGGAAAGTGCTCATCAAAAGCACATTTGTATTTTTTCTGGGACAGTAGGACACAAGAGTGTGCGTATCAGTGAAGGCGAACATGGATGATAATGGTGCCCTGTCCTTCATTGACAGGAGCGCAGGTGGGAGCTCAGGCTTGTTTGATCTGACAGTTCCAATCATGGTCATTTTCCTTTGGAGCAGCTCCTGGCCGAGGGCGTACGAGGTGAAGAAGTTGTCACACGTGATGGTGTGTCCTTCTAGACCGTCTGTCATGTCCAAGACCACTTGCATTCCCTGGTTCTTTTCTGACTTGCCGTCGACAGCTTTGCCAGTGTAGATCTGCAGGTTCCACGCGTAGCTCGATCTGGCATCGCATGCCGCCCAGATTTTAATTCCATACTTGCCCGGTTTACTCGGCATGTATTGTTTGAAGGGACAGCGACCTCTGAAACGGACCAGGCACTTGTCCACAGTGACGTTTGGGCCTGGATTGTATAAGAGTCGCAGTCGTTGGACCCATTTATCCCAGATGTTCCTTACTGGTGCCAGCTTGTCTTTTTTCTGTTGGCTATACCTTTTGTCCTTTTTGTAAAAGAAGAAGACCCTTGACAAACTCTTAAAACTTTTCAGTGACATGGTAGCACGAAAAATTGGCCTTCCCGACTCAGCGTGCCATAAGCAATCCATGGCCTCATGGTGGGATCGATACACGCCTGCCAGAATCAACAGACCAAGAAAGGCCTGTAAGTCTGTCCAGTCCAGGTTCTTCCAGGTATCACCAAACACGCATTTCCCCTCTAAATTGGTCATTTCAATCAAAATCTGTCTAATATCATCTGGGAAAAACAATTCAAAGGTTGATCTTATGTCTTTAGCATTGGCACATGCCAACCTGGTTGGTCCAGGGGTCATTCTGATGATACGATGAGCTGGAAATCTCCCTCGTTGTCTCTGAGGAGTTTTTGAAGTCCACGATATGTTTCCGTTTTTAGACTGATAAGCCGTCTCTGTGTCAGCAGTGACCTCTGACTCTTCCTCTGACTCTTCTCCATCAGTAGAGTGGTAGTCTGGGTCAAACTCCATATTGTCCTCTGTTTCAGAAGCTTCATCAGAGAGCTCCACCTCCAGCTCTGCGTCTCCATCCAGATCCCTTTCCTCTTCTATCCATTCAGTACTTGTCGTACGTAGGGTCACATATTTTTTTTCTTCCATCCTGCCATCACTTGTCGTATGTTGGGCCACGTCTCTTTCCTCTTCCATCCCTCCATCACTTGTTGTATCTAGGGTTGAGTCTCTTTCCTCTTCCATTCCTCCATCACTTGTCGTATGTAGATTTGCGTCTCTTTCCTCTTCCATCCCTCCATCACTTGTCATACGTAAGGTTGCGTCTCTTTCCTCTTCTATCCCTGCATCAGTTGTCATATGTTGAGTTACGTCTCTTTCCACTTTCATCCCTCCATCACTTGTTACATGTAGGGTCTCATCCCTTTCTACTTTCATCCCTCCATAACTCATCATATAAAGAGTCTCGTTTGTTTCCTCTACCATCTCTTCATCACATGTCATATGTAGGGTTACATTTCTTTCCACTTTCATCCCTCCATCTCTCATCGTATGAAGAGTCCTGTCTCTTTCCTCTTCCATCACTTTATCACTTGTCTTACGTAGGGTTGTGTCTCTTTCCTCTTTCATAACTCCATCACTTGTCGTTTGTGGGGTCACGTCACTTTCTTCATCACTAAACTCAAATAGCAGAGCCAGGTTCTTCGCAACATTATGCTGTCTCTTCATTGTGCAGCTTCAGAATGAACTGCAAGCAAGGTCCAAGGAAGCCACATTTATAACCTTACAGTAAAACATGTATTTAAAACCACTTTGGGAGGACATTTTGCTGTCCTTACTATGAAATTAAAAGCTCATAAATGGGCCAGATTATGCTTTTCTTTAAAGGGATAGTTCACCCAAAAATGAAAATTCTATCATTAATTACTCGCCCTCATGTTGATCCAAACCCGCAAGACCTTCGTTCATCTTCGGAACACAAATTAAGATATTTTTGATGAAATCCGAGAGCTCTCTGACCCTCCATAGACGGCAAGGGTACTACCACGGTCAATGCACAGAAACGTAGCAAGGAGATCGGTAAAATAATCCATGTGACATCAGTGGTTCAATCGTAATTTTACGAAGCTACGAGAATACTTTTTGTGTGCAAAGAAAACAAATAACATTACTCAACAATTCTTCTCCTCTGCGTCACCCTGGTGCCATTTTGAAGAGTATCACGACGCATGTGTTCTTTGCGCACAAAAAGTATTCTTGTAGCTTCGTAAAATTACAATGACAGAATTTTCATTTTTGGGTGAACTATCCCTTTAAATCTAATGATTTGCACAGGTTTGTGTGATAGTTAAGTTCATTATACCGCCCTCCTCACACATAATTAAACAGATTTTGAAATATAAATTAGAGATAAATGGTTAGGTGTGTTCGATTTATGCAGCGCTTTGCAAACTGATCAGCATCTAACCTGAAGGAGTGCATACTGGTTAGAATTACTGTCCGACTTGAGACAATGCAGACGTTGTGTCACCCACTTCATTGGCATTTAAATAGTTTTGGCTTATTTTGAACTTTATTCTTGTACATACAGGCACTGTATTAAGCAATACATCAAGTACGGAATGAAAAGTGTTCAACATCTATGCATAGAACAAATATTGCATCTAATCCACTTCATCTAATATAGTATGCAAACACCACACAAGCATCACTATAGGAAGTACATAGTGCCCAATTTTACATCTGTTTTCAACACCTCCCCCCACTGCAAGCAGCAAATCTCAAGTGGTGCTCACTGCAGAGCCAAATAGGTCAAATGGGTGGAGCTTGACCTAATCCAGCTCCACCTATGTGGACCTAATGGGTGGAGTTTGATCTAGCTATGTTTAGAGATGGGTAAGGGTTAGGGACGTCACGCGCTACCCATTGGCTGAGCAGCACCTTTTGGCAAATCTTGCTGATCAGTTAAATCAGGGGTGTCCGAACTCGGTCCTGGAAGGCCGATGTCCTGTAGCGTTTTGCTCCAACTTGCCTCAACACACCTGCCTGGAAGTTTCTAGTATGCCTAGTAAGAGCTTGATTAGCTGGTTCAGGTGTGTTTGATTAGGGTTGGAGCTAAACTCTGCAGGACACCGGCCCTCCAGGACCGAGTTTGGGCACCCCTGGGTTAAATTAAGCTGCAGCCAAAGTTGAACACACCGATATTAACATTTTAGACATTAACCAAACGTCACGATTGTTCTAAGCCAATGAGCGATTCTCATTGTTCTTTTAAAAACTGTGGCTGCCTTGCAGTACATTTACAGTTAAATTTTAACACACGTCAAGGTGACATCACTGCAAATCAGATATATGACAACATTATGATGCTTTTAAGGTGGGAAAATATTTTTTTGGACAACATTTAATAAAAATGCCATGTTACTGTGTTATACCGTCATTCATTTCTTTGTTTGTGTCCTGCATTTTGCCAGATTGGTCGATTTTATTTTACAATTTGTTTACGAATTGCTCTCTTGTATTCCACCGGGAAGGCGAAAATTGTTCTTTTTTTCTTTTTATAGCGACAACATTTTGTGTGTATGTAAATGGTTAAAAGTGACCAGGTAGGAAGTTGTACCTGCTTACAATGACCGAACGGAACCGGGAGGGTTAAAACAAACAAAATGGCAGCAGCTGGAATGTGAAAAGATCTTTGCAAATAAGTAACGTTATATCAGATGTATTTTATTTTTGTGTAAAACGATGAAACGCATCATGACGTTCGAAAATCGCTTACTAAACAATAAACGTCGGTGAGGAATTCAAATCAGGCTTTGTGTGCATCTTACCTTAAGAAGGCGTTTCGAGTTGGACACAAATCCTGTACGGACTCCTTTGGTTTCCTGGTCTTCGCGTGTGTTGCAGAAGCTCTCGGTCTGCGCGAGGAACACAGATGCATGTGATTAGCACGCAACACGAGCGCTGCATTCAGACGGAAACATCCATGTGTTGGTTACTGCAAAATCTACTGTCTATTGTCTACTCGAGATCAATGGTACTGATACGTCCGTATTATTGTAATAGATCAGTACAGCAGCAGTCCTCGTGTCCAGCGCATGCGCCCTCTGGTGATGCACATGCACAGTCATGCAGATGTTGCACACAACGGAATCATATCTGAAGCATATTTTCGATACTCCCCGAATTTTCGATGAGGGATTTTGTGAATATGCACACGACAATATTTCAATCAAAAACGGACACTTTGAAATCAATACCGTCACGGGCTTTTTTTATTTTATTTCTTTTAATGTAAACTGAAGCGGTTGAATATTGGTTTCAATTACACACATCTGTAAGCTGAATAAGGCGCAAATGAAGCATCTATGCATACAAATAACGACTTTATAAATACGTATCTATACTTTTACTCAAGTACTTGATTTGTGTACTTCGTCCACCACTGATAATAGTTGATTGTATCAGCAGCAGCCAAAGCTACAGACTGCATGTTCATAATACAGTGTGCAAACCTGTGCACATGTACCTGGAGTTTACTATGAGACGATGTGTTACTATCAGAAACATGGCTGAAATGCATCTGGTATAGAAATACCAGCTGAAATAGAAAACTAAAATAGTAAAACTAAAATATTGTACATTTATATTTTAAATTTGAATGAATAATAATAAAATACAAATCATGAAGGTGGTAGTTCCTCAGTCCCCATTTAAGGACCCATGCATATGGAAATTGTATAACATAAAAGAGTTTCATAATATGTAATGCATGAATAAATGAATGAATTACATAATTTAACCATCAGGCACTGATCATTACAGAGTCTTCCTAGTCATGACTGGATTCTTTTTTAATGTAATGTAGTAAATGCACTTCATTAAACTGAAAAATTTGGAAAATATATATGCATTTGAAACACCTGCATGATAATGGCATGAAATAATTATAACCAGTAGATGGAAGTAGTGGTCCACACATGATGGTCTGACACATTATGTTAACACTTTTAGTGTTAAAATGACAAGACACAGAGCACACATTATTTTGTAGCCTTTCATTTATTTCAAACATCAATATTCAGTAACTAATGAAGTAAACTAATAAAAATATCAAGGAAAAAAAGCAATAAACAAAATTTGCAATGGCAAACAAGTTAGTAAAGAGAACAGCAGGAAAATAACTACTATAAAAAACTGTGTAACAAACAGCGCATAAGCCATGACTAAGTCTTGTTTAAACCTTCTTGCATGCGTAGCAGTAAGAAGCTATAATAGCATGTGACCTGCAAATGTACATGTTACACTGACTGCACATCATACTAGTTTTTGTGCCCTTCTTTGACTCACAGACCTGACACTTTTTCCTCTTGCTGTGGCTTGATACTGGGGAGGAGCCCGGTTTTTTGGCTGTAGAAGAACATGCTCTTGCTTCCATCACCATATTCTGAGAGTCTGGCGTGCGGGGAGAGTAATGCCGTCTTTTCATGAAGGGAGTCACCAGAGCTTCCCCTAGTTCTTCCAGGAAGACCCTCCTTTTAATGCTTTTCCCTTTGTACCATGAAGGATTTATCTCCGTCCACAATACAAATGCATTGTAGGCAGAGACGTCCAACATGTTTAAGAAAATGACCATGGGCCAATGAGATGTCTTCCTTTGGCAGCTGTAAGTGGCAACAAGCTGAAAGTGAAATGACAAGCAAAACATTTACATGGTGTGCATCTGGCAGATGCTTTTATCCAAAACACTGTATTCAAGGTATACATTTACATTTGATCAGTTACTGCTTTGATCTTATCATTGCTTTAGCTCACCAGCTGACAATTCAATTCACTTTATTTGTGCCATTTGTTCTTACCCCCGGTTTCACAGACAAGGCTTAAGCCTAGTCCAAGACTAAAATGTAAGTCTGTGCTGTTTCAATTTAAGGTGAGAGACTGCAGGTGAATAGGGTAAAAAAATTAACTAATAGTTATCGCCTTACTTACCCAGTTGATTCATTACTTTGATAATCGCAAAAAAAATTTGTATTCCAAGTTTTCTAAATATGCAGGTTAGGTATAAATATGCAAATAAGGCATTATTTAATGAAATATGCACTAATTCAAATAAAATTTCTAGTACAAAAATCTGAACACTGAATGAAGTCAGTTTCAAAATTCTTAGGAGGGAATTTGGGGTATCTAATTTTTGTCACTTGACTGATAATTCAGAAAACACATAGAACAGACAGAAAACAATATATGTTCACAATTGTTTGGGGGATAAAAGTAATAAATATAAAAAATATAAAGTAAAATAATATAAAATGTATATAATCAAGAAAATTATATATGAACAAATCCCTCTGTAAACACCTTCAGGATATAGACAGGAATAAAAATGTAAAGTTTGGTGTGTGTAAGGGCTACTGAAGTGGAGATTTATGGCCCAGTGTAGGAGAAAAAACTCATTTTGAGAAAACGGCCTTTAAAAATATGCATTTTAATTGAAATCTATTGACACAAATAGATAAAGTACTATAAAAGAAACACTTAACAGTGTCTTTTGGATGTTTTCTTTCCACTAGTCTGAAAAAACACTTTATGAAAAACCAAAAAGGCCAAAATCTCAAACTTGACAGGTGCATGAAAAAACAGTGTTTTTGCCTGCAGTGTCTCCCCTTAAAGAAACTTCCACTGACTGATCTTAAAATATATCAGTGCCGTTGTTTTATCTCAAGATGCACACCAGTAATGTTTTTTTTCTAAGGCATGTTTATAAAAAAAATTATTTAAATGTCCTTATTGAACTATGGCCTAATCCTGGCTTAGTCTAAGCCCTGTCTGTGAAACCAGGCTTTAAAATCCAAAAGAAACAGAAGTAGCGACCAATCTTTTCTTACATATTGTGACGTATGTCCGATTGTAATAAATTATTGATAAAGAAAAAAGATTTATAATTAGCATTTAAAAATAGATATGGTTCATTTTCACTTCATGCAGAAAATGTCTAAATAATACAAAGTAGTAAAATACCTTGTCAAGGTTGTCAACTCCGCCTTTGGTGTGGTTGTAGTCTAGGATGATCTCTGGCTCCTTCTGATCTTTGTCGCTTACTTTGTCATCTCTGTGAAGCGTGCTCATCAAAAGCACATTTTTCTTTTTTCTGGGACAGTAGGACACAAGAGTGTGCGTATCAGTGAAGGCGAACATGGATGATAATCGTGCCCTGTCCTTCATTGACAGGAGCGCAGGTGGGAGTTCAGGCTTGTTTGTTCTGACGGTTCCAATCATGGTCATTTTCCTTTGGAGCAGCTCCTGGCCGAGGGCGTACGAGGTGAAGAAGTTGTCACACGTGATGGTGTGTCCTTCTAGACCATCTGTCATGTCCAAGACCACTTGCATTCCCTGGTTCTTTTCTGACTTGCCGTCGACAGCTTTTCCAGTGTCGATCTGCAGGTTCCACGCGTAGCTCGATCTGGCATCGCATGCCGCCCAGATTTTAATTCCATACTTGCCTGGTTTACTCGGCATGTATTGTTTGAAGGGACAGCGACCTCTGAAACGGATCAGGCACTCGTCCACAGTGATGTTTGGGCTTGGATTGTATAAGAGTCGCAGTCGTTGGACCCATTTATACCAGATGTTCCTTACTGGTGCCAGCTTGTCATGTTTCTTTTGGTCCAGCGCTTCATCTCTTTTATAAAAGCAGAAGACCCTTGACAAATCGGTAAAAGTCTTCAGTGACATGGTAGCACGAAAAATTGCCCTCCCCGATACACTGTGCCATAAACTATGCATGGCCTCATGGTGGGATCGATACACGCCTGCCAGAATCAACAGACCAAAAAAGGCCTGTAAGTCTGTCCAGTCCAGGTTCTTCCAGGTAGCACCAAACACACGTTTCCCCTCTAAATTGGTCATTTCAATCAAAATCCGTTTAATATTATCTGGGAAAAATAATTCAAAGGTTGATCTTATGTCTTCAGCATTGGCACATGCCAACCTTGTTGGTCCAGGGGTCATTGTCATTCTGATGATACGATGAGCTGGAAATCTCCCTCGTTGTCTCTGAGGAGTTTTTGAAGTCCACGATATGTTTCCGTTTTTAGACTGATAAGCCGTCTCTGTGTCAGCTGTGACCTCTGACTCTGACTCTTCCTCTGACTCTTCTCCATCAGTAGATTTCCGTTTTTAGACTGATAAGCCGTCTCTGTGTCAGCTGTGACCTCTGACTCTTCCTCTGACTCTTCTCCATCAGTAGTGTGGTAGTCTGGATCGAACTCCGTATTGTCCTCGGTTTCAGAAGCTTCATCAGAGAGCTCCACCTCCAGCTCTGCGTCTCCATCCAGATCCCTTTCCTCTTCTATCCATTCATTACTTGTCTCATGTAGGGTTGCATCTGTTTCCTCTTCCATCCCTCCATCATTTTTCTTACGTAGAGTTGTGTCTCTTTCCTCTTCCATCCCTCCATCACTTGTTGTATGTAGGGTCGCATCTGTTTCCTCTTTCATCCCTCCATCATTTGTCTTACGTAGAGTTGTGTCTCTTTCCTCTTCCATTCCTCCATCACTTGTCTGTAGGGTCACATCTGTTTCCTCTTCCATCCCTCCATCATTTGTTGTCTGTAGGGTCACATCTCTTTCCTCTTCCATCCCTCCATCATTTGTATTATGTAGAGTTGTGTCTATTTCATTTTCCATCCCTCCAACACTTGTTGTATGTAGGGTCACATCTGTTTCCTCTTCCATCCCTCCATCACTTGTCTTACGTAGGGTTGTGTATCTTTCTTCTTCCATCCTTCCATCACTTGTTGTATGTAGGGTTGTGTCTATTTCCTTTTCCTTCCCTCCATCACTTGTTGTCTGTAGGGTCGAGTCTCGTTCCTCTTCCATCCCTCCATGACTTGTACATAGGGTCGTGTCCCTTTCCTCTTTCATCCATTCATCCCTTGCCATATGTAGGGTTGTGTCTATTTCTTTTTCCACCCCTCCATCATTTGTATGTAGGGTCACCTCTCTTTCATCTTCTATTCCTCCATCACTTGTCGTATACAGGGCTGTGTCTCTTTCCTCTTCACTGGACTCGTATAAATGAACCGGGGACTCCACATCACTAAACCGTCTCTTCATTTGTACAGCTACAGAATGACCTGCAAGCAAAGTTCAGGGAAGTCACATTTATAATTTTATTTGTTACACTTGATAGAGTCAAATATCCTCTAATATTAAAATAACTAGATCCTTAAATCTAGTAATGGGCACAGCACATGTTTGTGTGATAGTTAGGTTTAACAGATATTAGCTGGCTATGAAAATAAGAATAATGGAAGCCTACGAAATGTCCTCGTGAAAGTAGTCAAACTTGTTGTTCTTTGTTGCACATAAAGAGGATGGTTTTGAAATATTGCTTTTGAAATATTTTTAGTTTAATAAAGACAAATTCTGTAATGATTAAAATCACATATTCTGAGGTTGGGGGTGGCTTGAAGGCAGATCAAAGGGCATCTGTTTGTCTGTTTAGATTTGAATTTTTGACTGTTGGAGCTGTCTTGGCTCATTTGACAATTCCATTCTTCCATTCGACCATAAAGCCTAGTTCAGACAGTCAGCCCAAATCCAATTTTGTGCATATCCAGAAACTGAATCTGATTTGAATAACTGACTGTCCAGATAATGTATTGCAACTGTTCATATCTGATTTGTATGTCCATAAGCTCTCTTTCATTTTACAGAATGTGCGTTTGTTTCTATGGCAATGCCGTTGCGTTGTTATGCCTACGCTAAAAAAAAACAATAACAGCAATACGGTACATTCACACGGGGCGTCAGCATCAACGCCTCTCGTTTACTTTAAAAGGAGTGACATCAAGCGTTGCCGAACTGAATTGTGGGTCTGTCGCATCACATCACTGGCATTGCTCACGGCAGACGTTGAAAACTTTTCAAGCGCCAACGTAGGCGTCAGCCAATCAGCCTTATGCAAATACCCTAGCGCAGACGCTAGCCAATCCCATTCATGCAACACCAGAAAAGTAATGTGATTGGCTGTTGTCACTATGGCGGTCGCGTCAGCACCAAGCTTCAGACTAGAGACCTGCGCGGGACGGATTTTTCAGTCCCGCTCCAGCAAGGTTCTGTCCTGCTCCCAGCCTCCCGCAGAAATATATATTATCTTGTCCCGCTCCCGCCCGCGACATTTATGTTTTGCCCTGCTCCCGCCCGCATAAAAGTAATCTATATAGATTTTTTTCAGTACATTGAAGAAATTTACATGAAATGGTTCTGTAACATCGAAGCATAAACGCTCCCGAAAAAATATTTATTTAGGCTATAGCATCAACATTCACAAACCACTGTTATTTTTAACAGAAAAGCAAGCATGGGCTGCTGCGTGCATGGTTTGGCATGGCAGAATGCCAGCAAACAGCGCTCCCTTTATTATCACTAAAAGCTGACATCTCAGTTCATCGCAATATCATAAAGCTCTGTTATAACACAACGAACATATGCACAATGAATCTTTCACAATGTCTACACTTCGTGTGT
Organism: Sinocyclocheilus anshuiensis; assembly: GCF_001515605.1. Lineage (NCBI taxonomy): Eukaryota > Metazoa > Chordata > Actinopteri > Cypriniformes > Cyprinidae > Sinocyclocheilus > Sinocyclocheilus anshuiensis. The sequence continues at coordinate 1,268,651 of NW_015536474.1, read as the reverse complement.
TAAAATGAGAGGATTCATGAGCACGCAAATTTCAGCACTGCAGTGAGTGGATTAATCACCTCTGACTGGCCATTGCATTCGAGAAATCAACAGCTATGCCTGTGATTGGCTACATTGCGAGACGCTTTAAAGACGTGTTATAAATAGAAACTGCTTAGCTTGTGCATGTACTGTAAATCATTTTAATGTTAATATTAGTTGTTCTTTTTGCTTTTGTGCAACAGATAAATAACAATTTATGTTTTTAGACATTTAATGTGTAAATATTTCTATTTTGCGGGAGTCCCGTGAATCATTTTATTCTCCCGCATTCTGCACGAATCTCTACCTGCGCCGCACCCGCATTCACCCATCAAGTGTTGTCCCGCGCCGCACCCTGTTGCGTTGGGTCCCCCAGGTCCCATGGGAGCAGGCCCGCAACCTTTGGGTTACGAGTCCGACTCTCTAACCATTAGGCCACGACTTCCCCAAATATATAGATGTGCATTAGGCGCGGACACACGAATGGTTGCGGTTTACGGTGTTTATTACCACAACAACCGTCCGTGTTGGAACGTGCTTTTTGTGTATCCTGCTTGAAGGAGACGAAAATATTATGCATCTGAAGCTGTAATTAAATATTGAGAAACAGTGCATGTGTATTATATGTTTATAATTGTTTTAAATGCCGTTTACTCATTTATGAGAAGGAACCAAGTAGAGGACACATACGCAGTTACTTTTTTGGCTGATATAATCCTTAGGTGTGTAAATCAATGTATAATTGTCTTTTCATTATTTTTTCAGTTTTATTTAAATTTGTAGTTAATATAACTAAATGTATTTTAAAGTTTATAATTAGACAGCCTTTGCACAAAGGCTTACGCTGGTAACTCATCAGTGGACTTTCCCCGTCAACATAGGCTATATTTTTTCACACCTTTCTCATTCTATATTTCTGACGTTCCAAAACGCCTCCTACTGGCAGAGAATGAATGTTCATTTTCAATAATCCAGTCTGTAGTTTTTGTTCAGACCAATGCGAAAATCCACCCACATTACCCCGTTTTAAATTAATATAATAATTTATACTTCTGACTCACCTCTGGTTTAAACGCTCAATTGTGAGGTTTATCATTTTATAATTTATTTTGTTTGTGTGAAAACCTGTATCTCAACTGTAAATCAGTTGCTATTTCGTGGTCTACAACATGAAAGAAATCCATTATAACATGTACATGAAAAATGTAGAAACATTGGACACAACTATGGGGCACCATTGTGCAGCAGCAAGCATCACAAGAAAAAAGGATCCTCAAGGTGGATCTAGGAAAATGTGTGCAAATGTACAGGGGCCCCATTCCTATATTTTGCCTGGGGCCCCCAATTCACTAAATCCACCCCTGTGTGGGAGTGCAGGTCTCTACTTCAGACATGCCCTCAAGCGTCAACGCCGATGCCCCATGTGAATGTACCGATACAGTTTGCAATACACATGTTGCCTTCGCGCTGGATTAGGGTAAACGTACCTATTAAGCTCACCAAAATCTACATTGAGACATTTTTAGTGCACGAGATATTGGTTTCAGTATAAAAAGTTGTTAAAGTAAAATATTAATCTCTCACACAAAAATATTTAATTTTATTTTAAATGGTTAAAAACAGAATACTTGTCTGTGCGACAACGGTAAACACTGTATGCAGTGGAGATTAGCACTGTATTTGCATTGTGCCTCATAATTCACTGCTAGCATGATGGCCATTCATTTTAGTATTACTGGAGATCATACTAGAGACTTACTCAATATGCCTGTGAATGTAACTATATAACAACTTAAAGCCATAGCTCATCCAAAAACAGCAATTCTCTCCCCATTTACTCACCCTCAAGTTATTCCAAAACTGTATGACTGATATTTTGAAAAACACTAGGGTCAAAAAACATTGGAATCCATTGACTTTTTAATCCATTTGACTTCAAAATAAAAAATCACTGAGACTGTCGACATTGTTCAAAATATCTTCTTTTGTAGTAGGAAAGTCATACAGGTTTGGAACAACATGAGGGTGAGTAAATGATGTTGTACTTGTTTATTGAACTATTGTAAAAAAAAAAAAAAATAGCACATTTGTAATCATGGTAATTCTTGGAGAAAAAAACGGCACTCTTTGTTTGATATTGATTAACAATATGAAATGGTATAAATATACATTTTCTGCCATCATGTCATGAATTTGTGATAATTTTAAATGTATTGTAGACTGAATCATGCAGTGAAAGAACGAACTCTAAATGCGCACGCGCACTAGTTTAAACTTGACGTAATGTATGCGTGCACTCTGTAGGGGTGTTTTGAAAGGTTTTTGCAAAATACTCGATAACATCAAATCGCACATCGTTAAAACAACGATTAAGATATTATCGCAGACGATATATATCGCACACCCCTAGTACAAAATAAAAGCATTTAAAAGCAAACTCCCTGATTAAACATTAAAGTACACTAGTGCGATCAACTGTGTAAATTTTCATCAGTTTTTATTTAATATTGTGAAAATTATTCATAAATAATGCTTTTTTCACTCAAAAAATGAGGTGCCTACTCTCAGATAAATGAGGCCTATGATTAATTAGAAGCAAATATAAATACAAAACCAGTCCTAAATGAAAGAAAAGAATTTGACAAAAAGACTGAATCCAATATTTGGTGATAATATAACATAATGAGTGATTTATAAGCAATTTTTTGAGGCTGGGTCATTTTTGACCGGGAACACCACAAGTGTGACTTTGTGCCATTTTGTACAAAATAAAAGCCTTTCAAAACAAACTCCCTGATTAAACATTAAAGCACACTAGTGTGATAAACAGTGCAAATTTTTACTTTTTTTTTGTTTGACCAGGAACACCACAAGTGTAACAAGGTGAAAAATCTCCCCCAAAAAAGTATGAAAATGATCAAATTTTTTTTTAGAAGTAGTTATACCCTTTGTGAACAAAGTCACTAAATTTCAGTCCAATGCGATAACATTAAGTAGTATTTTCGGGAAAAAGAAAATCTTCTTGGGGCAAAAAGGCCCCGAACACCACATGATAAGCACATTGCAACATCTAGACTAGTCCACGTAAGTAACACATTGTGACGAGTGGGGGCGGGGCTAAATGTAAAGTCCAGTTTAAATGTAAAGTCGGTTTATGAAGTATTTACATAGACGTTCAATGTGGAAGAGCTTAAAGAGATCACACTGAGCTTAATTGGAGCAGCAACAATTTTTTATAAATTTCATGTAATTTATTAAAATTACAAGATTTTGCAAAATAAATAATCTAGGTCATGTATTAAGTTCATACATATTTTATTATGAACAACTATTATTAACAATATCTATGAAATTATACTTTTTCTTATTGATGTCACACTGAAGCTGTGTGATTTTCATAGTAGTGTACCCTTTAAGCTCACCTTACAATAATATGAAATCTTTAAAAATTACAGCTGTGTAAAACCACAGACCAGCAATAAACTGTAAATTTATAATATTATGGATTTAAAAATACAAGCCAGTAATGCCTGTGAAGTAATATATTAGCATAGCACACAATCTTATACAGCTAGTCTGCTAACTGTATTCTGTGCATCTGTGTTGATGTTCTTTTGGGTCTAACTGTAATTATTTCCCACATCCAAGTTCCAGGTTATAATATGCAAGAGTCTGAACATTAATCTCTTAATTTTACAGTAAGTAGTGAAACTTACCCAAAATAAAGGCTCAAACGTCTAAAAAATGCACATTTAAGGGGCTCCTCTTTAGGTGAAAGTTTTCAGACAGCTTTCAAAATGGCTATCAGACAGTGTGAACACATGGAGTCTCATATCCCAGTGTGCACTGATCTGATTGATTTGAAATTACAGGAGGTATATAAGAACAAACACATCAGTTAGTTAAGACATCAAGTATAATACATTATTTTGTCTTTTTATAATCTGAGCTCAAATGTGAAAGTGTGCTTAATAGGTACGTTTACCCTATTCGTCTTGTGAGGCAGCGGCAGAAACGCAGGAAGCTGGAATGTGCAGCTTTATTCCATGCTGCCGTGTCCGATGCGTATAGCTACTAGCAGTATATTGTATTTTCCACTTGACTTGCGGTTCACAACAGCACAAGCTTGTTTCTGCAAAGACGTTTATTATGTTTTCTACAAAATCGTCTTACCTTTTACATTTCACGTAGCGTGAGGATGTGAAAAAGCTACGCTAAATCCGATCTGACCGGTAAGATTGAAACTGATTTCCAGGAATGTGATTTGAATAGGATTTCAAAACACATGCGAATGTAGCTCGAAATGGATTTGCTCAAATCAGATTTCATGTAGTTCGTAGAAGTTCAGATTATCTAAATATGATCAGATTTCAGTCGGTTTTGCACAAAAATCGGATTTGGGCTGACAGTCTGAACGAGGCTTAAGTGGACTGCAAAGTGGACTTCACACAGGGTATTAAAGTAAAAAGTAAAAAAGCCCAAGATGAAGCCCGTGCATCACTTTCAGGTATGTCCATAACTTTTTTGGCTATTGACGTTAATAATGTTTATTAACATTAATTCATGTTTTAATTATCATACGATGAGCTCATTGACGACTTCGCCTCCAGAAAAAGCAGTAGTGTGCCTAGTAGTGTGAAATTTGGAATGCTCTTAAGGAAATAATCAAAAAGTTGAAAATAAAGTATCAGGTAGGGTTAGGGTAGGTGTAGGTGTACACTCTTACCAGCACTCACACACATCATTAACACATCTCTCCTCACAGACACCTTCCCCACTGCATTCAAGCAGGCTCGGGTAACCAGAAGTCTGAGATCCGCTAGTGAGCGATGCCTCGTGGTACCATCACAGAGAGGCTCAAAATCACTTTCCAGAACATTCTCGTTCATCATTCCTGGCTGGTGGAATGATCTTCCCATCCCTATCCGGAATGCTGAATCCCTGACAATTTTCAAGCGACAGCTTCAACGCTACTTGACTTCATCTTAAATAAAAAAAAAATAAAAAAAACTTTGTCTTTCGCTTTATTATTCCTTCCCGTTCTAGCTTGTACTTAATTGAACAATGCCTAAAACTTGGTATTACAAGCACTTCCTGTGTCTGTTTGCCTCTTTAAGAAGAATCGCTTTATGTATTCCCCAATTGACCTATCGTAAGCCCCGCCCCCAGTGGTGGCTCCTGCCAATTCTCTCAGGGGGGGACAAATGTTTGCATGATTAATGAGCATAGGTCGCCCATTCAATTGATAAATTAACGGCTAGTTAAAGATGTAAAGGAAACTGAACTACTATAGTATTAATTAAAAATAAACCGACTCTAACATTCAATCTCTTGCTCTCCTTATGTTTCTATATGCGTGTTAACGCAATTCAGCAGCAAATGAAGACTGAAGCCAGGATGTGGTTTTCCAAAAAACATTTTACTTCAATTTAAGTGTAATAAGAAATAATTGAAGTCACATAAATCACTATTTACACAACTCACTTATATTACACTGCTCATTTACAACATTACTCACTTATATTACACAGCTCATTTGTATTACACTGCTCACTTATATCACATTACTCACTTATATTAACGTTACTTTACTCACTTACACTGCTCACTTACATTACACTGCTTACTTGCATCACACTGCTCACTTATATTACATTACACCTGTAGTTGTCCATGTGATGTCTGTCACGCTCTCCGGATGGAACAAAATGCAGGGGTAGCAGAATAGAGTGTTAGCTACTTCGCAGCCCGCTAGCCATTTTTTCCGCTCATACCACGTCCTCGAAAATCACCTACCCGGGAAAATCACCCGTTTATACAACTTCCCGCTCTTTGTAGATACTTGTTTGATATTTAAATTTGGTCTTGGTGTTCCGAATTCTTTAATTGCCAATTTATCCTTATTGCTACGACGACTGAATGGTATTTCTTTCAATGACACGATAGAATTAATCTGCGCTGAGGTAACGTTCGCCAAGATGTCGATCAAGTTCAACTGACAACTGAATTTGAGTTAGCGTAGCTGTCCCCGTCTCTCTTTTTTTTTGTTTTTGTTTTTTTTTTCACATTTGATAAAGATATTAAAGTAGTTTTTCATTTTTTTCTTGTTGTTAAAATTCAAAATAGCTTTTAAATATTATTGGATGTCACTGTTCCCACCAATCCTTGCACAAGTTAAGGTTACGCATGATGACGAAAGCACGTTAGTGCTAGCCCTCCTGGAACTCATAGAGATTGCATTGCAGTGCCTGCAGTTCGAAAAAAATGATCTTTGTATGGAAGTCTATGAGAGCACTCGGGGCGATTCTCAGTCTGACAGAAATCGCCCAAAAAGGGGCGGTACTACACAAAACGCGACTCGACGCTGATTGGACTATTTAGGTCTAGAACAAACAGTGAAAGCAAGCGTAACACTGTGGTTGAATGTGAAAGAAAAAAATCCCTCCCTTTCGCGCTTTGGTGGTGCATCACCCAATTGCCCTAATGGAGAAACCGCCCCTGCCCGCCCCCCTTAGTTACTGTTGCTCACTCAGACAAACAAACGGAGTTGCTCACTGTCTTACAATGACAGCTGTCAGTGAAAACCTTCTTCCGAGGTGTGCAACTGATACTCGACTGCCATTGGCTCATCTGCGTTCGAGGGGAGGGGCTTACCGATAGGTCAATTGTAAGTCGCTTTGTATAAAAACGTCTGCAAAATGACTAAATGTAAATGTAGGGAGTGCTTTATTGTCCCAATAAGGTGACATCCATTTTTTAATTTGAATTAAAATTATCATTTAAACTCAAAACGTTATTATTGCATACTGTTTTATAATTTACTACTATATCGAGGTACAGATAATTGCCACTATTTGCATTAAAGGGATACTCCACCCCAAATTGAAAATTTTGTCATTAATCACTTACCCCCATGTCGTTCCAAACCCAAAAAAGCTTCATTCGTCTTCGGAACACAATTTAAGATATTTTGGATGAAAACCGGGAGGGCTTGTGACTGTCCCATTAACTGCCAAGTAAATTACACTGTCAAGGCCCAGAAAAGTATGAAATACATCGTCATAATAGTCCATCTGCCATCAGTGGTTCAATCTGAATTTCATGAAGCGACGAGAATACTTTTTGTACGCAAAGAAAA
>NW_015536474.1:1238526-1259931 GCF_001515605.1 Sinocyclocheilus anshuiensis | reverse complement strand
CATTGACTGCCAAGTAAATTACACTGTCAAGGTCCAGAAAAGTATGAAAGACATCGTCAGAATAGTCCATCTGCCATCAGTGGTTCAACCGTAACGTTATGAAGCGACGAGAATACTTTTTGTACGCGAAGAAAACAAAAATAACGACTTTATTCAACAATTCGACTCCTCTGTGTCTCTCCGCATCACTGTAGCGCCATTTTGGAGAATATCCACTGAACGCAAGCAGCGTACGCTCTTCTGTGTCAGCTACGACACAAGGATATACGTTTTCTACGTGTATTTACGCTTTGATTTGAACGAAAACAGCGCATCCGTGCAGCGCGGACCTTGACAGTGTAATTTACTTGGCAGTCAATGTGACAGTCACAAGCCTCCCGGTTTTCATCCAAAATATCTTAAATTGTGTTCCGAAGACGAACAAAGCTTTTACGGGGTTGGAACGACATGGGGGTAAGTGATTAATGACAAAATTTTTATTTTGGGGTGGAGTATCCTTTTAAGTAGTATAAATAGCAGAAAATCCTGCTATTTTAATTATAGTGTAAATGGAAACTATAGCTATTTGCACTTAGTGTAAATAGCATCTATCACTAAGAAAATGCTGATATTTCCACTTAGTGTAAATAGAATCCATTGCAATTTACACTTAGTGCAAATAGCCACTGCGTTTGATTTTTTTTATTCAATCATTGTTTATTCTGATAATATTTAATCTTTTAAAATGTTTAATTTAATGTGTGTAATTTTAGTTTGTAATTTATTTATTTTTTGCTGTAGAGCTACAATTGTAATTTGTAAATAATACAATTTAATTACAATTTATTTACATTTATGTTTTATTAAAGTTCAATTTTGACCCCTATAGTTGATGTGTTTTTCTTTTTTATTATTTCCAAAATATTTGGGGGAGGGGGCACAACAATACAATTCTGCTTAGGGCAACCCATTTGGCCAGCAGCGGCCCTGGTTTAAAGACTGACATTTAGACAAGAATAAAATGTCACGATTGTTCTAAGCCAATGAGAGATAACCTGAGTAGTCAACGAGTCGATTATCATCGTTTTTTTATCGCGCTTTTTTAGAGCCTCTGATTCTGAAATAAAGCAACAGCTGCCTTGCTCTCGCGAGAGTATTGGCACGTATCAGCATGTCACATGAACCCCGCCCCCTACAGAGATGATCACCTGTGAGCGGTTCTGCGCAGAACCTGCTTATATCAAACGAACCAATAGTATCACGGTTTCTTCCACCTCACTGTGTTCTGCACTGTGGCTGTTTCTAGTTATTTATTTATTAACTGATTTAACTCTTTGTTCTCTGGATCAACTTTGCCATTTGTTGCATTTTGTGCTTGTATGTTTTTATTTGTGTCGCTCTATGTATGTCATTTATAGCTACTCTAAAACCAGGCCAATAAAGTTAATCTCAATCTGAATGTTTGAATATTGACACACACACAAAAAAAGTATTATAGCATCATCCATTCATTTGTTTGCGTCTGTTCTGCATTAATGTGCATCAATGGTTTATATTATTATTTGACAATTTGTTTCATAATTGCTCTGTTATGGTCTCACATATTTTATTTATCTATTTATTAATTAATTTAACAATGGTCGATCAAATCTGAGCGGAAACACCACAGTCACTTAGACTTGTGTGTTCAGATGGCTAGTGTAGGAAAAGTCACCAGGAAATGTAGATATATTATATTATATCTGCTGAAGTCCTATCTGATTAAAATAACCGAACAGATCAGATGGGTTAAAACATAAACAAAATGGCAGCAGCTGGAATGTGAAAAGATCCTTCCACACGTGCATCAGATCTTTGCACATATAAAATGTATCCTTTTTTATGTGTATAAAATAACACTATGAAACGTATGTTTGGAAACGAATATTTCGAATCCAAAAAATTGTAAACAAACATGCCTTTTTTTATTTGATGCAAATCAAGCTTCGTGTACACCTTACCTTACACGATGTTGTGTATTGGACACAAATCCTGTACGGACTCCTTTGGTTTCCTGGTCTTCCCATCTATTGCAGAAGCTTTCGGACTGCTTGAGGAACACAGATGCATGTGATTAGCACGCAACACGAGCGCTGCATTCAGAAAACATCCATGTGCTGATTACTGCAAGATCTATACCTACTGTCTCCTTGAGTTTAGGTGCAGATATGACCGTGATATTATAATGGACCAGTACAGCAGTCCTCATGTCCAGTGCATGCGCCCTCTGGTGATGCACATTCACACAGTCATGCAGATGTTGCACACAACGGAATCATGTCTGAAGAACAATTTCGAAGTTCCCCGGATGTTAGATAAGGAAATTTGTGAATATGCATGTGACAATATTGCAATTTAACTGGAACGTTGCAATCAATACGGTCATGGGCTGTTTTTTTATATGATGTGGGATGTTAAATATTGGATTCCATTATAAGCTGCATAAAGCACAAATAAAACAGCTATGCATACACATAACTATTTGATAATCCTTTAATTATTGTTGAGGAATGTATCAGCATGCGAAAACCACAGGTTGCAGGTTCAGAATACAGTTAGGAAGGGCCTAAAACTGAGGTAATAATAACACTATGTCATCAATTAAACCTGTGCAAAGGTACATGGAGTTTACTATCAGAGTTACTATCAGAAATAGTGTGGAAACATATTAGCTAGTTAATGATTGATTGATTGATTTGCGATATTTAATCACTGTGCGCTCTCTTGTGGTCAGAATAGTACAAATGCGACATTTATTCCGGTCTCTCAACTTTAATGAAAATGAATTCATTCATTCATTCAGTAATACATAAAAGAACGCGACAATGCAAAAAATATTACAATTTACTGATTTACTTTATTTTTTACATTTTGGTCACTAATCAGATTTGACCACTAGTGGCCGCCACAGACAACTAACACCTTCCGGTCACATCCATTCACAATAATTCAATCCAAAGATATGTCTGCGTTAACATTATTATTGATGAAAATATATTAAAGAATTCGGCCTCAAAATTACGCATTTTTATCACAAGTCAACAAATCTTCTGCTTCTCCCTATCGAGACATTGCAATTGCCTGAAAGACAATTGTTTTACAATCAAACTTATTCTGCAACAAAAGTCCCATGCATCATTTCATAAATCCACTTTTTCCCCCACTTTCTTGGATGCCACCCCATTTTAATTGTTGTTGAACTTGCTAATGTACATTATTCAGATGTCATGTCAAAAGTCACTGTAATTAAAGTGTTTGGGTGCAGCTTCGTGTTGAACTGCCTCACCCATCATCACCATCATCATCATCATCATCATCATCACTAGTGTGAGATCATCCAGACAAACACGAAATCCCTCATTTCTCTTTACCACAGAGGAATGCTACACATTAAAACGGTTCAGGTAAGAGACTAGCATCACTTTGATTTCTCTAAAGCCCACTGCATTGAGCTTATTTGTGTTGCATTTAGAGGATTTAGCTCCTCTGGCTAATGTCGGCTAGCAGACAGTTTGTTATTGTTGACGTGAAGTCGCAGCCGCGTAGAAACACAAATACACTGAATTACTGACTGAAAACAGACATTTTGGTATTATTTTACGGAATACAATGTGAAATTCGTGGATAGTTGTGTTTTGACAGGTATCGTTCGGCTAGTTATCGTTAGCTCGCTAAAAATAAACAATAACAATAATATTTAGTCATGTTAACGGTTCAGTCCAAATTGATTGAAATCGTTGATTACATTTAAGCGTCATTAATTCTTCTTATTTTTAAAATTTAACTTAGATAATAACCATAACCAAAAGTACAGGTAACTTTATTTACTCTTTCTTAAAATGAAACGAACAACCACTGATTTATTATTAATGGATAAAGTAAACAATTATGTTATAATTGGTGTTACGAAAAAGTGCTTTGGTGGTAGTAACATGGAAAAATGGCAGTGTCAGATTATATTACCATGGTACATGTCCACGAAGACAGGTAGTAGTACCATGGTACTTTTTTGTAAGTGAGTTTTTTAACCGTTAAGCTTGATTGTGTGTCATGTTGTGGATTAGCGTAAATATAAATGATTTTGTACTCAGGATTAACTGTCATTAGCTGACACAAATAGCCTTGGTGTCACCATGGTAACAACAGTTGGTAACACTTTACTTGAAGGGGTGTGCATAAGACTGATATGACACCTTCATAATCATGACATGACACGTCATGAATATGAAGGAGGTTTTATGCATGTTTATGACAACTGTCATTAAGTGTCATTCGCTCAGTTATGTCATTTTTAATGCAAATATGACATTATATGACCTAACCCTACCCCTACCCTTACCCCTAACCATAGCCCATAACAAAGACATCTCAAACAATGTCATCTTTGCATTAAAAATTACATAACTGAGCGAATGACACTTAATGACAGTTGTCATAAACATGCATAAAACCTCCTTCATATTCATGACGTGTCATGTCATGATTATGTAGGTGTCATGTCATGATTATGAAGGTGTCATGTCAGTCTTATGCACACCCCTTCAAGTAAAGTGTAACCCAACAGTTCCCACCAAACTACCATAGTGACGGCAGTTAGAACGTAAATCATCATAATATGGATTCTTCCTTCAGCAGTCACTAACAAAAATATCATGGTAACACCATGCATTTTATAAACAATACTGTGACAGTAATGGTTTTACCATGCATAAACATAATGATTTATTACCATGTTATGTATCAAAGCAATACCAACACACCCACCCACTTGTTTTAAGGCGGAAGTAAGCTATTTCCTGTGAATGTGCCGGACTTCTGAATCATTAGCTGCTATGGAATACCAACATGGGTGAATAACAGTGCAGTAAACGGTTTGCGCAACAGTCTAGTTTGTTTATGGTTACAATAATTAAAAATCATATGATAACAAATACCAGTTTGTAGCAACACAACGGACTGTTTTGTACACCTAAAACAACTGAAAGCAGCCTACACTGGAAGCTTTGCACATTAACGTTACAAATAGTTGTGGCCCCTCTTGCTTTAAAGTGGGCATGAAATGAAAATTCACCATATCTATTTTCTAAATGTGTGTTATGGATATTAGTGTGAACAATTGATTTGTGCATGTTTCATTTGTACTTTTTTTGACCTTATAATTACATTTTTTAAATATTAATTGCTCTATGATGTAACCCCGCCCCTACAAGCACATGCTAGAGTGCCCACGCCCACATCTCAACATCCAATCAACGACCGGTGGATAGAACCAAGTCCTGCCTTTTTCGATAACCATTAAAATGTATGTCACAATACAGAATAAATATCTGTTGCTATTTCAGTTTCATCATAACTTCACAATTGACCCTTCGCAAAAACCCGCCCTCCTTAGTTAGTATTGCTATGTCCGACAAGCCATGCCGCTCTCACACTACGCATCATGTTCTCACGCAGTGAAAAATACATCGCGGAGCACAAGACACAACAGGTTATTTCTGGTATGAAACAAAGTCTTAGATTTATAATTTTGGCATTTTTAAGAAATGCAAACAAACACCTATCGTGGATCTTTAATGTGTCGTGACAGATCGCTGTATTGCCTCAGTTCAAGCGGCACATAAACCGATCGTCTTTTCATATTTACTTAAAGCACCAAATAAACATGAATGAGCATCTGAACTTATTTCAACCGCGGAAAGACGTCAATACACACAGTTTAAGTCCACTGAATTTAATCTACTCTCCTGTCTGATTTGTTTGTCGGATAAAATGGCAGGTTTTGGCATTATGTTTGGTCAGATTGCATGTCAGTCAAGCTCTTTGCAAAGGGTCAATTATTATGGATGCCATGGTTCTTGGTTTATCACACAATAAAACAACTAAACGCAATAAAACTGTATTCTGAACTATGTATTCTGTATTCACCATTTTCTTCTGTTAGGGAATCGGATCTGGTCAGGGAGGGTTGTCATTCTTCCAGGCTCTGCAGGAATAGCACATTTGTGTGCATAAAGCAGGGAAAATGAGTACGGGGAAGCCGAGTGGTCTCAAACCACCCACCAAGATTGGTAAACCAGCTGCGATGCCAACCAAAACCTCGCCCACCTCAGGTGAGTCACCCATTGGTTACATAAGAAACACACTGATTCAGTGCTGACGTGCTCTTATTTTTTTCTGATTGTAGCTGGCGCCAAGGCTGTAACATCCCCAACCTCTAATACGGCCCAAGATGCTGCGTCAGATTTCTCTGTTGGCGAACGAGTTTGGGTCAATGGAAATAAACCGGGTTATGTGCAGTTCATCGGAGGGACCCAGTTTGCACCGGGCCAATGGGCGGGAATAGTTCTAGACGAGCCCATTGGGAAGAACGATGGCTCTGTGGCCGGAGTGCGCTACTTCCAGTGTGAGGACTTGAGAGGTATATTTACTCGGCCCTCCAAACTGTCCCACACTCCCGTGCCAGAGCGTGAGGCCAATGGCACACAGACGCCCACCAACAAGACATCCACCTCCCCTGCCAAAGATCCCGTTCCTGTCACTCAAACCATTAGTGCAACTACCAAGACCTCAACAAACCTAACCAGGGCCGCCAGCGAGTCTGCATCCAATCTGTCTGAGACGGATTCGGCCAAGAAGTTGCAGCGGGAACTGAAGTTGGGTCATCGTGTTCTGGTAAGACCGTCTCCTGTCTGTCTTCATGCTTAGTGGCTTATTGTGGGAAGTTTGAGGGAACTTTTTGCTTGCACTTCTCAGGTTGGTGGAACCAAGGCAGGTGTTGTGCGTTTCCTGGGCGAAACTGACTTTGCGAAAGGTGATTGGTGTGGTGTTGAGTTGGATGAGCCTCTTGGCAAGAATGATGGGGCAGTGGCTGGTGCAAGGTAAGGCCACAATTTGCCAGAATTACATAAGATCAACCTGTGGGAAAAGGATGACCTGTTTTAAAACACATTTATAAAACAGATCTTTCAGGTGTTTACTTACCTAGATGAATCTAACCAGAGTTTTAAGATATTCTTGATATCTCCTTTGAAACTATAGAAGAGATGTGTGAGATTACCAGGGTCTTTTTTTCAGCTATATATCATAAAGTTCACTTTTCATGTTCAATTCCAATGGAAAAATTTTTGAAAAATCCAGTTTTATTATGAAATTTTTCACATTATGGAAGTAAAATGGGAAGTTATTGTAAGCTAAATGATAAAGAAGATCTTGGCTATTCCCCAGACAGCTTATACGCTGACATTCATTCAAAAGTCATTTTCTTACTTTTTTTTTTTAAAGATAATTATTACTTTTATTCAGCAAAGACACATTAAATTGATCAAAACTGATAGTAAAGATATCTATAATGTTACACAGGAATAAATATAATAAATATGACAACATATTAAAATAGAGAACACTTATTTTAAAGTGTAATAATATTTTACAATAGTCTTGTTTTTATTGTATTTTTGATCAAATAAATGAAGTCTTGGTGAGCATAAGAGACTTTTTTCAAAAACATTTAAAAGTCATACCAGCTCCAGACTTTTGAGCAGTAGCAGTATATTTATATGCTTTACTCCCATAGATATTTCCAGTGCCTACCAAAGTATGGACTGTTCGCTCCTACTCACAAAGTCACCCGCATTGGATTCCCGTCCACCACTCCTGCTAAATCCAAATCCTCCAGGCGCAGGTCGACCCTAAAGAACAGCCCCAGCGCGTCCTCCATCAGCTCCCTCAGCTCTGTCACCTCCTCAGTTGGAGGCAAACCCAGCCGAGCAGGCCTGGTACAGTCCCACACCTTTCATTGACATTTTATGCTTTTCTTTAAATATTATTTGAAATAATACCTGTCAATAATCTCTCAGCTCACAGAGACGTCGGCTCAGTATGCGCGGAAGATCTCAGGCACCACGGCCCTGCAGGAGGCCCTGAAGGAGAAGCAGCAGCACATCGAGCAGCTCCTGGCCGAGCGGGACCTGGAGAGGACGGAAGTGGCACGAGCCACAAGTCATGCCGGAGAGGTGCAGCAAGAGCTGGCGCTGCTCAGACAGGGCCAGGAACAGGTCGGTAGCTATTCTATCATCATTATGTGAAAGTCGTAATTTTTTGGATGATAAACGAGACTCTGTTTTTGCGTGTTTTTGAAGTATGCTCTGGAGACGGAAGCCAAGTTGGACCAGTTGCGGAGACTCGTGGAGACTGCAGACAGAGATAAAGTGGAGCTGATGAATCAACTGGAAGAGGAAAAAAGGTAACATTTATAATTAAAAATACTTTGTATAGTAATTGATTGCTACTGAAGAACATGGAATATTCTGAATATCTGAAGAAACATTTGAGGGCTTAAAGGGGTCATATGATGCTTTTTTAAAGATCATTATTTTGTGTATTTGGTGTAACAGAATATGTTGACATGCTTTAATGTTCAAAAAACACATTATTTTTCAAATACTGTACATTATTGTAGGTCCTCTATGCCCCGCCTCTCTCGGGGCGTGGCAGAGTCTTAACTTTGATAAAGAATATCTCTTTGGTTTTGAGACTTTAGTCTTTGCAACTTCAGGGATCTTATCTAGACTTGTAAGACTTGTAACACTCCAAAGAGAAAGGAAAACTTGAAATCGCATCATATGACCCCTTTAAAGTGTACTTTTTGGCCTACAGAAAAGTGGAGGACCTGCAGTTCCGTGTAGAGGAAGCTTGCATTACCAAAGGTGACCTAGAGGTAAAGTGATCCTATCATATACGTTTACAATGAAAGAAACTGGATATGAGCTGACCAGTGCAGTAACCTGTCTTTAACAGACCAGCCTGTGTTAATGCAGAAATAATCAGATCAGGCTTTTATACTTATATTTTAGCAAGACAAATTCACAGGAGAAAAGTAGATATATATAAATATATATATATATATTTAAAGATGAGATCATTGATTCATTCATAGAAAGGTATTTGTAAACTAATGACCACAACTACAGATAGATAGATAGATAGATAGATAGATTCATTGATTCATTGATTCCTTAATTCATTAGTTCAGTGAATCATTGATTCATTCATAGAAAGGTAATTGTAAACTAATGACCACAACTACAGATAGATAGGTAGCTAGATAGATTCATTAATTCAGTGACTTATTGATTCAGTGATTCATTCATAGAAAATAATTTTTAAACTAATGACCACAACTATAGATAGATTCATTGATTCATTCATTCATTACTTCAGTGATTCAGTGACTCATTTATAGAAAGGTATTTGTAAACTAATGACCACACTGATGGATGGATGGATGGATGGATGGATGGATGGATAGATAGATAGATAGATAGATAGATTCATTAATTCAGTGATTTATTCATAGAAAGGTATTTGTAAATGATTGACCACTATAGATAGATAAATTCTTTCATTCATTCATTTTGTCTCAAGATCAAATTGTTAATTACATGAGGATCAAGTTCTTCAAAAATCACTTTTGAGAAGATCTATTAAACTTTCTTTCATAAGTAATAAACAGTGCATCACTTCTGTTTCTAGTTCTTGTAGCATTGATTCTTTGATGCTTCATTTCCCTTATTTTCTTTATTTGTTCATTCATTCACTGCATTCTTTTTTCATCTTTGATCACGTTTACATATTTCGTTCCTTCCTTCATTCTTTTATTATTGACACCCTCCATCTTTCTTTCATCTGCCTGCTCTTTGAGCCGCATTTGTTTCATGTCTTGGTGTTCTTGGTTTTTTTAATGCGATCTTCCGTCTTCACGCCACTCTCTGTGTGTCACTGCTGCCTTTGTCCTCATTCATAGAGGAGGATGATGTCAAGGTCTGCATGAAGCTCTTCGTACTTGGCTTTTGGCTGACACGTGACCGCGCCGTTGGTGTTGTCTCTTTCTTTTCCTCTTCTGTCTACTAACAGACGCAGACCAAAATGGAGCATGCCCACATTAAGGAGCTCGAACAGAGTCTTCTCTTTGAAAAGACCAAAGCAGATAAACTCCAGAGGGAGTTAGAGGATACTAGGGTAAATCAGTCTGTCATATGGGAGGGTGAGAGAGATTTCTCTTGGGGTAAATGTCAGATCCCCATGCACGGAAGAGATTTTGCTTATTTTGGGAAAGTGATTATTTTTTTATTCCATGATGGATTGAGGTAGGTCTCTTTTTTTATAAGCACCACTGGATGCATCTCTGCAAGTCGTTTTTCATCCCAAAATCAAGTGAAGAAAATAAGAAATTGTTTTGCATAAAGAATATTTTTAGTTACATTTTTTTTTTTAGGTCCATGTAGGTTTTTTTCATGACATTTAAGCACATTTTCATCACAATTCTCAATAGCCTAATGTAATTTGGGAAAATATATATGATTTAAAGTGTAAAGTGCATTTTATAGGTATATTTGTAGGTTTACACTACTGTTCAAATATGGAGTCAATAAGATTTTTTTAATGTTCTTGAAAGAAATCTATTATGCTTACCAAGGCTGCATTTATTTGATCAAAAATACAGTAAAAACAGTAATATTGTGAAATATTATTACAATATAAAAAACTGTTTTCTATTTGAATATATTAAAAAATGTATTCCTGATTACTTCAGTCTTCAGTGTCACACGATCCTTCAGAAATTGTTGTAATATGCTGATTTGCTGCCCGCCAAAAAAACATTTCTTATTATTATCAATATTAAAAACTATGGAAGCTTGTTTTCACTATTTGCTGCAGAATTTGCTAGATGTATGCTCAATACAAGCATCTTGCTCAAATGCAAGATACAAACTCAATTCTGAGAAGAAAAAAGAAAAAAAAAATGTATTGCTTGAAAGAAATTCTGAGAAAAAAACTTCGAATTCAGAGGGAAAAAAATCTAAATTGCGAGATTTTTTTCTGTCACCTTTGATCAATTTGAATGCAGTCTTACTAAATAAAAGTATTAATTTTTTTTTTTTTTTAAATCCTCTGAATGAAAATACAGTTAATGAGAAAATAGTAGATGTTTCTTATGCAGAAAATATCTAGTTTACTTATAATGGCTCCAGTCGCCCCCGGTTTGGTCACTATAAGCGGTTGATGAAGTCGTGTGTCCCACTGTAGGTGGCCACAGTGTCCGAGCGCTCCAGAATCATGGAGCTGGAAAAGGAGGTGTCCGATTTGCATCTTCAGCTGAGAACTCTCCGGGCTGAGACCGCGGGATCAGCCTCACCTCCATTACAAGACAAAAAGGTCCATTCAACCCCCTTGAATCCATCTAAACAAGATGCATTATGACATGTTATTGTACATCAGAAAACATTTGCATCATTAGAATTGATCACTGTATTCTCTGCATTCTTATAGATCAAGGAGCTGAACTTTGAATTGGAAAACAGACAGAAGGAAGTGCTCATATTCCAGCAGAAACTCGCCTCCTCTGAACAGGAGAAAACATCCCTCCAGCAGCAGCTGCAAGATCTGGTATTCAACACTAATACTGCTTATTAGTGTTGGGGGCTTATTAGTGTTAGCTGGGGCAGTCATGGCCTAATGGTTTTCACTACTCACTGCTGTGTGTGTGCACTTGGATGGGTTAAATGCAGAGCACAAATTCCAAGTATGGGACACCATACTTGGCCACACGTCACATCACGTCCTTTCCTTTCCTTCCTTTTTTTTAATTTACTAACCTGAAATACCTTTTTTTTTAAATTTACTAACCTGAAATACCTTTTTTTTTCACATAATGGCGCTATGTATTTTTAAAGGTTTCTGTATCTTGTGCTGTACTTGTGCCTCCCTCCAGCCCATATGGTGATCTAATAACAGCTTTTTATATTATTGAATTATTTAGATGTGCCTGGGGATACATACTTTTCTCTCAAATTAAGTGTTATATCATTACAAATACTTGTCTTTTAAGCCAATATGTCATGAGAGGCCATACATTACAGTGATTTTTACAATGGTTAATAGGTATGGTGTTAGGCTTTATGTGAAGCTGCAGTAGCAATATGATAAAAGTCACCAAGTACTTGAATTATATAACATTAATTATCAATTATAAAAGTAAAACACATTTATATAAAATTTCTATGTAACTAAAAAAAATTTTTTAACGTTTTTTTTTTCCCTTTTTGGCCAACCTGTTGTACCAATTCTTTATGTTTGATTTCAGAAGCAGAAACTTGACACAGCAGTGGAGGACAATAATAAAGCAACACTAGCCATGCAAGGTAAGCAAAACATGACTCATCTAAAGCACCTAAATGCTAAATAACTGCATAAAGCATCTGAGCATTTTATATATTTGCATCCCTGGCATTTGAACCTGCGCCAATGTGAACAGCTTAGCAATGTTGTTTTTGCATGTTCATGAGATAAACCAGCCATTCCCAGCGGAGCCATAATTCACAACGGCACACTTTTACTTGCTCAGTAGTCCAATTTGTGTGAAAGTTTGGGGAAAATGATAATTTTAGCACAAATACTGCTACATGAGCTCCTCTATGACTACTTCTGTTCGGCGGCAGAAACGGAAAGGAACATTAAAATGCAGAGAGAGAAGCTGGATCAGGTGTCCAGGGAGAAGGAGGACCTGCAGAGGGATGTGGCCATCCAGCAGCAGCAGAAACAGGCGAAGGGTGAAGAGAGAGAGCTTCAGATGAAGGAGCTGAAGGAGAAGTTGGGCCGAGCAGAAGGAGAGCTGAAAAAAATCACAGAGAGAAGTGCTGAGCTGGAACAGCAGGTGGTGGAACTGAAAGCCTTCAAAGACCAAACCCAGGTGACCGAATGACATTTGTAATACATACACCCAGTAGCTCCTGCTGTTTTATACACTACTGCTCAAAGGTTTGGGGTGGGTAAGATTAAGGTGGTATTGTTATTTGTAGCACTATAGAATGATTTCTGAAGGTTCATGTGACACCGAAGACTGGAGTAATGATGCTGAAAATTCAGCTTTGCATCACAGGAATAAATTACGTGTTAAAATATATTCAAATAGAAAGAAGTTTTTTAAAATTGTAATAATATTTCAGAAATATTACTGTTTTTACTGGGTTTTTGATCAAATAAATGCAGCCTTGGTGAGCAGAAGAGAGTTCTTTGAAAAAATAATCTTATTAACCAACTCCAAGCTTTTATATGTTAGTTTATATTTGAGCATGTTGGTCAAATGGCACATGAGTGACCAGAGGTTTTCTCTCACTCAAACAGAGTTTACAGTCTGATGAAAAGCTGGAGCAGATGACAGAGAGGAATAAGAAGTTGCAGGAGGAGGTAAATATGCTTTATTCTTTATATCATGCAGATAAACAGTGACTCCTGGTTACTGTCAGGTCGTATCTGCTGTCTGAAAGGGACTTGGAAGGGTGTGACTAATTGATTTATTTGAATTAGTGTCTACCAATTCAAAAGTCACCTCCGTGTTGCTAGGATGTCATGAGTTGTTGCTAGGGTGCTCAGGGTGGTTGCTAGGTGGTTGTTCAATGGATCTCCTGCACTGACCACATGATTTGAGGTATTCGTGTTCATACAGTAGCACTGGTGTACGGTAAAGTGTAATACTTAGTATTATGAGTTTGTTAGTTCAAATCACTTAACCTTAGTTAAGTCATTATGTCACCTTAGCAGACATCAATAATCATCATAAAAAAATGCATGTGAACATGCCAGTAGCAACATTAAAACATATTTAGCATTTGTAGCTGAATAAACGCATTTACTTAAGAGGCGAGCAGAGATTTTTCACTGTGTAACTGTACTATTACTGACATAATGGTTCAGACGCACTGTTAATTCATGCATGAGTCCTGTACATCTGACCGCCTGCAGGCTGCATGTAAAGCATGTTCTGTGCGCTCATACGTGGCCTTACATAATCACCCCAACGGCCTGCACTTATCAGAGGAGACTTGCTTCCTGGGGTTGTGCTTTTCACATACGGTAAGACTGCGTGAAAGCGTAACAGGTCTTCTTATATCACTGGTTCTCAATCAAATTCAGCATCTGTATTATATTGACTGACCTGCAGTGGTTTAGATGGTGTTGTTGGTTCAGTCTGTGGATATATTGGGTGTTCGCTTGTGATGCCGCTGATGCAACTGAAAATATTCAGCTGAAAATTAATTTTCGTTTTCAACCATCCAATAAGGAACCTTTATTTTTAAGAGTGTTGTTCTAAACCCATATGATTCATAGAGCACAAATTGAGTTTTGGTGAATGCTCAAGCTTCTTTTTGCACTATATTCCAACTCCTTTGGAGCC
Organism: Sinocyclocheilus anshuiensis; assembly: GCF_001515605.1. NCBI lineage: Eukaryota > Metazoa > Chordata > Actinopteri > Cypriniformes > Cyprinidae > Sinocyclocheilus > Sinocyclocheilus anshuiensis. The sequence goes on along the minus strand of NW_015536474.1, from coordinate 1,245,680 downwards.
ATACAGTAACTTTGTGTGTTATGACTGAGGAGATTTACTTAAATTTTGCTCTATTTCTTACACAAAGATATCAAATTACTTAGAATTTTAGCACACAAGTCATATGGACTACTTATTTGTAACTATGACCTGATGTTATATGAAAACGAGGAGCATGAACATTTTTTAAAAGTTCTTCTTTCTTTGTTTTGAAACAAAAAATTTTGGGTGAACTGTCCCTTTAAATGTATTTTTGGTTTCTGTATTGAAAAAGACAACCTTATTGTGACCTCATTTTGGACTTTTGTCCCCTTAAGGTTTAAAAAAGCAGAGCTAATTTAGTTTAGCCTGAATTTCATTCTTTTTTTGTGTCATTCAAGGATTGAAGTCTCTGTGCGGCAGCTTTAAAAAAAAAAATACACAACTGTACAAAAGTTTGAGATATGTAAGGGTTTTTCATGCATATGCTCACCAAGGCTGCATTTATTTAATCAAAAATACAGTCAAAACAGTAATGTTGTAAAATATTATTACAGTTTGAAATATATTTTAACATGTAACCTATTACTGTAATGCAAATCGGAATTTTCTGTATCATTACTAAAGGCATAAGTGTCACATGATCCTTCAGAAACATTTTAATCTGTTTATATATTTATTTATAAAATAAACAGGAAATAGAGGCTTTGCTCATGCAAGGATTTTCATTTCTCTGATGACTCCAGAGACAAACATGTATCATCATGTAGAAACAGCTAATACAGGACGAGAACAGGCAGATGACGGAGAACAGCAGAAGGAGGGGGCGGGGTCAGCAGGGGGATGTTGAGAGGGGCGGGGCTTGTCGTCCTTACATAATGAAGCTGCCCTGTGTGATGCTTTTCAGAGCGTGTGTTTGTGCAAACGTGAGCGTGTGGAGGAACGCCAGCAGAGTGAGAGCTCGTGCCTCTCTTTCGCTGCAGGGGGCCATAGGGGGATGTATTATTGATAGGGCACATTTGTTTGGAAAAAACAGGAAAGACACAGCAGCATGGATGTGACAGCGCTTCAACAGAACTACACGGGCAGCGTTTATAGCTCTCTGTGCCAGGTAAAGATCGCTCTTCTGTAGTGCACTTTGTAGGGATGCATGATACTGTATATCGGTGACCATGTTGGTATTCAGGAATGTCAGCATTTTTTTAAATATTAGAACTGGGTTAGGATGATATTGAAACTGGATAATATATGGGCTTATTTCTTCCTATTTAAATACGTTTTTGGTGCCTGATTGCATTTGAAGCGTTTAGAAGTGGAGGTTTAATGTGAGCGCTGTTTTGTTGTTGTTGTTGTTTTTTCTCCCAATGTATTGATTTAGAATTTCGACCAGTGTCAGAAATGAGCTTAATTATTAAGTTAAAATATTAAGTTATTTTTAGGAGCAAATTTATGATTTTATAATCAGTTTTATAATCATAAAACACCCTCAGATACTTGAATTCAGTCAACACATTAAAATAAATTCCCCATCTGAATAAGTACGATAATTTATTAATTTTTAGTTTATTTAGTTGTATTTTTAGTTTTTCAGCTAATAATTATATTTATTTCTGGTTTAAGTAACACAGCATTTTTAGAATTTTAGTTTTCGATTTAGTTAACAATAACAACACTGCTTTTCCCAAAAATCTGAGATATTTTGCTGATATTTGAGAAAAATATTTTTTATAACCATATGATAATAACATATGCTTTTATAATCAGTTGTATAACTATAAAACAGATATTTGAATTTATATTTAAATCAATGCTTTGAATTAAATTCTCCACCTGGCAATAATGTGTAAGGCTTATAAGAGAAGTTTGAGAAAAATATCAGGTATTACGAATAAAAAGATATATTACAAGGCAGTTTTCCCCCCATTTTGAATTTTGGTGGCATTGTTTTCCCCCTGATATTGGCCATAATGTTGGATATTTTTTCCAACATTATTTTTGTCACTATTTTTAATTTTTATGCACAGAAAGGAAAGAAAATACTTTGTGTCACTGTATCTCTTGCGTGTTATTTCTGTGAGTAGCTGTGGACATTGAGTTGAAGAATGCTTTCATGTGTCTGAGTGTGAATGAAATGGTTGTTTGATGACATTTCATTCATTGATGACAGTGTAATTCCTCCATCGTCACGGAATCTCTCAGGCTTTCTGAATGTAAACACTGAATCACTCAGAGATATCAGCACAGGCGAATCTCTGCTGGTTCATAATAAAACATTGATGTTGGTTCTTGGCATGTAGATGAGCCAGTTGTGGGCGTTTGTGCTGAAGAGTGTAATTAACGCTTCAGTCTGATGCAGACCAGTTACTCACAGTGAGCCAGCAGTGTGATGGGATTGAATTATGGGTCTCGTGGGAACAGTAATCTGACTTCACCAGATGTGATGGTCTGACATGCTTTTTCTAAATATTTGTTGTGTATGCATTACTACGAAATGTGATTTATCTTCTCTGCTCTCATCGATTGTACTAAATAGTATTTTTTATTTTTTTTTTCGCATGACTTTTACAGGTATTTGCTTAAGCAAGCGTCACTATTATTACTCATTTTTAGGATTATGTATTTGCTCCAAACTCTTAGTTTTAAACTTTAGCATTTAACTTGCAATTTTTGTGCCACAGAAATAATTAGTACTTCAGTGTGTGTCTAGTTGAGGAGGGGTGTCTGATTTTACAATTTTTCGACGTTAAAAAGATGTTAAAAAACACCCAGAACACCTTTGTGCATAATCCCATTATTATTTCATGACAATTTAATGCCTTTTACACAGTGTTATTTTAGTATTATATATATTTTGGTATTTATTAATTAGCTTTTATTTTTATATTTTCAGTTTTTATTCTAATGTTACTTTGTGTTTGTTTCAGTCATTTTGTTATGTCCTTTTGCATTTTAAATATTTATATTTAACTATTTCGTTTTAATGTTTTAGTTTCAATAATTTTAGTACTTAAACATATTTTATTTCTTTTAGTTGCTGAGGAAAAATTTCAAATTTTCTATATTGTTTCTGCTTTTTTTTATGAATGAAAATGTATTAATGAAAATAAAAAAAATTGTTTTAGTTAATGATAATTTCTGACATTTTAGAAAAATACTGTAATAAAGATATTTTGTGGAAGTGAGCATATAGTAAAGTAACCATTATGTAGAAATACACTATAAATTATTAATATCAGAAGCAAATTTATGATTTTAAAACCAGTTTTAGAACCATAAATCACCTTCGGAAACTTAAGTTAAAAAGTACAACAAATGCTACCATTATGTAGAAATACACTATGTAAATTTAAATAATATTTACACAATAATTATATATATTTTTTTAACATTGCAGGTATGAAATGTAGATATTTTTTATGGTAATGAGAATTTGAACCGGAGTATGCTTGATTGTCATTAAAATAATTTAAGAACCTGAGAAAAGAAATGATAAAATAGTTCTTAAATAAGCGATTTGCAAAATACATGTTCTTGAAAGGTTTCATGACATTCACCCCACTATGTTTTGTCCAAAACCGTTTTTCCTAAAACCTCTTTCTTTCACTTGATTTATTTGTCTTTTATCTCGTCCACCAGCTTGAGGCCCTGAAGCAGCAGAACTCTCAGTATCAGGAGCAGCTGAGTTCAGAAACGCAGAGCATCGACAGCCTCCGCAAAGAAATGTGAGTCTCCTGCTGACATGCACCCATGCGGTTCTCTTCATTGACCGTTTCATTATTTATTTAGGACTTTCTGACACTTTCATCGATAGTGATAGCATTGAGAGGACTGGAACTAATAGCGAGGAGAGGAAATGACATGATCCAGCCTCACATGGATTAGTTCACGTTTGCTGACCACTGAACAACAGCTGCAACAAATGAGCGCCATTTAACATCTTTCAACTGCATCTTATTACATTAATTGTCTGCTTAGTTGAAGCTATAAAGGATCTTGATCTTAATTAGTCAGTTAAGTACCATGTTGGCGTCATTGTGGTGATTAAATTAGATCTGTGAGTCATAGAATGACATCCCAAGTCCACATGATCACAACAGCTTTGATTTCTGAATAGCAACAGGCATAGTGTGCGTTCTGACATATTGAGCTTAGTTTGAATCTGGCTCACAGCATTTCACATTCAGGCTAATCAATAAGGAAAAAATGTAGAGCAGAACCTGATATTATACATCAGGAATTGACTGGATGATGAAAAATAAGAGGGTTTGGTGGCACCTGCTGAACAAATAATAAATAAATTCCAAAAATCGCAATTAAAATATTTCATAATTTTAACTTTTCATATTTATTTAGCTATTTAATTACATTTTTAATGTTTTTTTATTTTTTATTTGTTTGTTTACAAAATTAATTTTAAGCATTTAGCAGAAACATTTCGCTCAAAATTTCTGAATAACAACAATACACATTCTGACACATTGAGCGGTTGTGCTCACGTGCAATAAGAGTTTGAATTTGGCTTCAGGATAATCAATAAGAAAAAATATAGGGCAGAACCTGATTTGATCCATCATGTATGGTGAAAAGTGTCTATATGAATGTGTCTAAAAAAAAAAGAGGGTTTGGTGACACTCGCTAAAGAGATAAATACTTAAAATACCCAAAAGGTTTTAAAAATATATAAAATTCAAATATGAAATGTTTCATTTTTTATATTTAAGCACAGTTTATTTATTTGATTTACTTTAATGTAAAAATGTATTTAAGTTTATTTAAAAATGCCTTTATTTAGTTTATATTAAATTTTTTTTATTTGTTTGCAAAATTACTCTACCTCAACTTTTGAATAACAAGCATAATGCACATGTTCTGCAGCATTTCACAATCAGGATAATCAACAAGGAAAAAATGTAGAGCAGAACCTGATTTTATACATCAGCAATTGACTGGATAATAAAAAGTGTCTTTGTAAAAAAGCTTTTGAAAAATAAGAGGGTTTGGTGACACCTGCTGAAAAAGTAATAAATAAATTCCAAAAATTGCAATTAAAATATTTCATAATTTTAACTTTTCATATTTATTTAGCAATTTAATTAATTACAGTTTTAATGTTTTTTCATTTGTTTACAAAATTAATTTTAAGCATTTAGCAGAAACATTTAGCTCAAAATTTCTGAATAACAACAATACACATTCTGACACATTGAGCGGTTGTGCTCACGTGCAATAAGAGTTTGAATTTGACTTCAGGATAATCAGTAAGAAAAAATATAGGGCAGAACCTGATTTAATCCATTAGTAATTGAATGGATGGTGAATTTTGATTTACTTTCATTTAAAAATGTATTTAAATTTATTTAAAAATGACTTTTTTCAATTTTGAAAATGTTTACATAATTATATAATTGTTTTTATTTGTTTTGCAAAATTACTCAACCTCAATTTTTTAATAACAAGCATAATGCACAAGTTCTGACACAAAGAGCTTTTGAATCTGGCTTGCAGCATTTCACAATCACGATAATCAAAAAAAAAAAAAAAATGTAGGGCAGAACCTGATTTTATACACCAGGAATTGAAAAATAAGAGAGAAAATATATAAATATTTCAAAAATAAATAAATTCCAGAAATTCTAATAAAAACAGTTTCATTTTTTATATTTAAACAGTTTATTTGCAATTTATTTGCAATAAATCTGTCTGCAAAATAAATTGTAAGCATTAAAGCAGAAACCTTTAGCTCAAAATGCTTTTACAACCACAATGAACATTTCTGGTGGTGTAAAATCCAGTGGGGTCCATTCTGAATTCATGTTGACTCTGAATTGAAGCGCCACAAACCGAAGCTCAAAGCCTTTGTAACTCGAGCTGATCCGACACACTCCTTCAAGCCGCGGTTGATTGGCGTGTCCAGCGAGTGACGGCTCCAGTGATGCAAGCAGGTACCCATGTGGAGCCTCTTTTGAGCTCTTGTGCTGAAGATATTCGTAGCGGAACGTTTCAGAAGTGAGCTTCTCTCCTCCAGGGAGTTTTACGTAACCGCATCTTTCCAGCTACAGCTGCTGTTTTCTGCCTGTCTAACGCTCTCGACTCCACGTGAGATCCCATGGAGTTCCTTTCATAACACCCTGTTGATGAATATGTATCATAGTGTAGCTTACAATATTATATTTTTTGCTATTCTTTTCTTTATGGAAAAAAAGATGTTATGCTTTATTGAACACAGAATATTCTTTTTGAATTTGTGAGGCTCTTATAGCTTTTAGTTTTTTTACGACGGTGCAATTTAGAGACTTGACCTTGATTTTCTGCTTGAGTTTTGAGCGTGCATGATTTGATTTATTCCTGCATCATAATGGACCCTGGGTAAAAATAGATTGGCTCATTCGTTACACACGAGGAGGATGACGGTGACCTTTCTGAAGTGTTTTTCTTTATTTATTTTTTGAGCTCACGTTTTTTCTACCGCTCTTTGTAACCAAACGCTGTTATTTGTCAAGCGCTTGGTCTTTGAAATGTCTTAACTGCCGACGGGTCGTGATGGAAAGTAAAGATGATATATTAAACCATGTGCATTGCCTAGGAATTAGAGGAAAATAGGAAAGGATAACAGGATTGATGACAGGGTGGATTGAAGGGTTGAGGGCTGCTTGTGACTGCCACCAAAAATAACATGAAAATCACTGTGCATTATAAATACAAAAAAACAGTATTTTATGCTCAGAATTTGTTTTTGACTGCTCACATTACATACTGCACAGTATATGTTCTATATGCTGCAAAATATTATGATAATCAGTAGTATGCTGTTTATTTAGAGTAGACTAAATGTTAAAATGAAATATGACCAATTAACTGGAAGTGATATATTTAGCTAAATATTACATTTAATATCACTTCCAGATAATTTTTCATATATGAAATAGAAAGTCAAGTTGAGTGCACTGCATTGTGGGTACAGTATTCCACACAGTGTAGTCTGGTAAATGCAATACACATTTTCAAGTGTTTTTGAAAGAAGTCTCTTATGCTCACAAAGGCGGCATTTATTTTAATAAACTGCAATAAAATCAGTAATATTGTGAAATATTATTACAATTTAAAATAACTATTTTCTATTTGAATATATTTTAAATGTATATTAAATGTGTTTTATTCCTGTGAAGCAAAGCTGAATTTTCAGCATCATTACTCCA
>NW_015536474.1:1229971-1238516 GCF_001515605.1 Sinocyclocheilus anshuiensis | reverse complement strand
ACATGATCCTTCAGAAATCATTCTAATATGCTGATTTGCTGTTTAAGAAACATTTATTATTATTATCAATGAAAACAGTTGTGCTGCTTAATATTTTTGTGTAAACCTTGATAGATTTTCTTCAGAATTTATTTGAATTAGAAGTCTTTTTTAATATTATAAATGATTTTACTTCCACTTTTGATCAATTTAATGTGTCCTTGATGAATAAAAGTCTTAAAATCTTACTGACCATGAACATTTTAATGGTAGTGTAGGTCATCCAGGCATTAAATGCACACAGAAAATTCAGATACTGCAAAATACTAGTATGCGAGTATGCTAGTCTTGTATGATAGTATCGGCATTAACTCTCTCCTTATCTCTCTCTCTGTGTAGTGAGGAGCTAAAACTGTCAGCCAATCAGAAGTCTCGGAGGCAGGTGTCACTCCAGGACGAGAAAGGGACGTTGGCTCAGGAGTTGGATGTCCACGCACAGCAGAAGGTGTTTATCTGTCTTCTTCTCTACTTAGATGTTTCCTGTCAGCTCTTCTGAAATGTGTTGCCCTGGGACGTTCTCCATCAGTTTGAGGGATTGAGTTATCATGTATCATGTTTTTTTTTTTGGCAGCTTGGCAGCGAAGCTCTGACTAGCCCGCTGGAGATTACAGAGAGGTAAGCGCATGTCTTTGGCTCAGTATTAAGTTCATTCAATCAAATCAAGACGGAAGTCTTCAAGTGGAAGTCTATGGCAAAAATTGGTTTAAAAGCAAAAATTTAAAGCTTACTCACCCTAAGGTCACCCAGGATGTAGATGAGTTTGTTTCTTCATCAGAACAGATTTTAAGAAATGTAGCATTGCATCACTTGCTCACCAGTGGATCCTCTGAAGTGAATGGGTGCCGTCAGAATGACAGTCCAAACAGCTGATTAAAACATCACAGTAATACACAAGTAATCCACACCAATTCCAGTCCATCAGTTAACATCTTGTGAAGTGAAAAGCTGCATATTTGCAATAAACAATTCCTTTAGGTAATTAAGGTGTTATAACTTTAAACCATTGCTTCAGGACAAAATACTCCATAATCCATAATAATGTCTCATCTCCTGTTGTCTTCTCACATCAAAATCCACCCACATAGTTGTGTAGAACTGTTTTGGACTGTTTCCGCTTGTAAACGTTGCTTGATCTGTGCGTATTTCTCTCTTGATTCAGACCAAATGACTTTTTCAATGGAAAAATCAGTATTATGGATAGAGGATATTTTAGCTGGAAGCAACCGTTCGAAGTTAAAACATGATGAATTTGTTTATTACAAACATGCAGCTTTTTGTTTCACAAGACATTAATTGATGGACTGGAGTGGTGTGGATTGCTTGTGTATTATTGTGATGTTTTTATCAGCTGTTTGGACTCTCATTCTGACAGCACCCATTCACTGCAGAGGATCCATTGGTGAGAAAGCGAAGTAATGCTAAATTTCTCCAAATCCGTTCTGATGAAGAAACAAACTCATCTACATCTTGGATGACCTGAGGGGTGAGTACATTGTCAGCAAATGTTCTTTTTTGGATGAAATATTCCTTGAAATTTCTTCACAAGCTTTCAAAAACCACATTTATTTTCTGTGGTTATAAACAGCATGTCACAGATGCTTTTGATGGTGCTTAATGGAGCTCTGTCTTAGTAATTGTTCAAATGAGAGTTGGATTTGAGATCACATGCAATCTGGAGGCTTTAAATATCATTTCATCTCGTGGGAAATGAAGGCTTTCAAAAAAGCTTGTCAGTACACGTTCTTTACAGATCAGTATTTTATGATACACCAAGATTACCACATCTAGAGAAAAGAGATTATTAATAAAAAGAAAAAACAAAACAAAACAAAGAAAGACAACTCTAATTACTATAGCAAGTGTTTTATATTTATCTAGAGATTATTTTTGGCTTCAGATCTATTGTTTTCCTCCACCCTAAAAATACTGCGCAGTCCCACTGGATGTCTGTTCATTTTTTTTCATGTTTTTCTGTAAGCTTTTAATCTTTGGAGCTCCATTGAGAGATGGTGTTGTGCATGTTCTCAGCGTGCATATGGCTTTTTGTAACATGACTGTAAATCCAACCAGTTACAGTGAGCTCTTGTCTGTCCTCATAGTGAGAACTCCAATGCAATGATGTCTGATAAAGACAAAGAGCTAGAGACACTACGAAATGAGGTAAGAACTTTGACTCTTGGGTTTCTTAAGTCTTACTAAACCTCTGGATCATTCTTCAAAGTATGTTTTATTCACTGTGGACTATGACTGAATTTGTCTTATATAAAAAGAATGCTTCTAGTAGATTAAATTCATAAAAGACTAAAGCTGTCTAAAGCAGTTCCTATTTTTTTTCTTTTTATATAAAACTTTGTATTGTTGGCACTTAATATTGTTGGATAAGGGGGAAAAAAATAATTTGTCATTCCAGATTGCAGTGCTTCGTGTGGAAAATGCCATGGCCAAGACACTCCAGTCAGCTGTGACGTCTCTAGAGAGGGACAAAGCCCAGCTGCAGAGCCGAGTGAACAGCCTGGAGCAAAAGCTGGAGGTCCGGCAGACGGGGAATGGAGAGGAAGTCAGTTCAGGTCTGTCAGCGTATTTATATTTGGAACGGAATGACAGCATTTTGCATTGTGTACTGTATACTGTATATTGCCAGCTACTTTAATTCACATTTAATTAATAATTTAAAAGCTTGTGGAACGATTTTGTGATATTTTGAAAAAGTCTCTATTGCTCACCAAGCCTGCCATTATTTGATCAATGAATTTGCATGTTTAATTCAGGAAATGCCATCAAGTTATCTCAGAAATATTTTTTTTATATTTTTAATCCAATTTTATGTAAAAATGTCTTCAGATATGTTAAAAATGACTTTTCTATTGCTTTTGCTTTAAATTTTGTTACACTGGAAATGGAAGTAGTATGAGTAATACATACAGTATTACTACTTTTATTTCCATTTGCAGTATGAAAAATGAATCTAAAACGAAACAAAATTTCTTTACAAATCTTTCTTAAAGGGTTAGCTCACCCAAAAATGAAAATTAGCCTGTGATTTACTCACCCTCGAGGCATCCTAGGTGTATATGACTTTCTTCTTTCAGACGAATCCAATCAGAGTTATATTCAAAATTGTCCTGACACTTCTAAGCTCTATCATTGCAGTGGGCGGGTGTTTCTGCTGAACGGTCCAAAACACATGAAATAAAGCGTGCGCATCCGTAATAAAACGTGCCTCACACGGCTCTGGAGCATGAATAAAGGCCTCCTGTAGCGAATCCATGCGTTTTTGTAAGAAAAATATCCATATTTCAAACGTAATAAACACTTTTTTCTCACTTCCGCTGACTGTCATACACGGAAGCCATTCCGGCAGATGACGTAGGACGTCGGCGTTGCGTGATTAGTGACGAACGCAGAGAGAGAGAGAACAAAACAAAATGCCGGTCATGAATTAGAAGTACAAACCGAGGATTCCGATATAAGCCAAGAGGAGACTGGTTTTCCTTTGCTAAAGTAAGGAAGCTTTGCTTCCTTTGCTCCTGTAAACAAACTCGCGAGACTAGCATATCTCAGAGGCACGCACGCAACGCATACGTCCTACGTCATCCGCCGGAACGGCTTCCGTGTACGACAGTTAGCAGAAGTGAGAGAAAAGTGTTTATTACATTTGAAATATGGATATTTTTCTTACAAAAACGCATGGATTCGCTACAGGAGGCCTTTATTCACACCCCGGAGCTGTTTTATTATGGATGCGTGCACTTTATTTAACATGTTTTGTACTGTTGAACAAAAACACCCGCCTACCCCATTCTAACGCTTAGAAGAGCCAGGACAATTTTTAATATAACTCCGATTGGAATGTCTGAAAGAAGAAAGTCATATACACCTAGGATGCCTCGAGGGTGAGTAAATCACAGGCTAATTTTCATTTTTGGGTGAACTAACCCTTTAATTTGTTTGTTTGTTTCACCTGTAGGTGATGCTGCTATAGACCAACTGAGACAAGAGAAAGAGTTTGCTGAGGGACAGGTAAAACTCTTCTGCTCTTTATTTGGATTCTGTTTTTAGGATACATTTGTAAATTTCTAAATTCTGCCATGTTTTCCTGCATGGATCAGATCAACTTCCTGAACTCAGTCATTCTGGACCTCCAGAGGAAGAATGAAGAACTAAAGGTGAAGCTGAAGAAAATGGCATTGACCGAGTTCAACGGAAATGATGAAAATGATGGGTGAGTCCATTTGAGTTTTTTTTTTGTCTAGCAGACACTGTCTTTATTCATATTTAGAGTTTGTTTTTAGTTTTATATTTTCCATTTTCATTTTAAGTTTATTTAGTTAAGTTTTAGTAATTTTGTTGGGTGTTTTTGTCATTACTATATTTTTTTAAAACGTCTATAGTTTTTATTCATTTTTATTTCAGTTTTAGTACATCAAGTTAAACTAAATGAAAATGAAAAATGTTTCTTAAGTACAACTTATGTTGCACTTATTTTTTTAATATTTAAATATAAAAATATTTCAGTTAACATTTATTTTATTTCTAGCCAATTTTGTTTTGTTTGTTTGTTTCTGTTAACTGTAATAACCCTGGCACATGGTCATGTTGTACATACTTGACAAGCATTGCACTACTTGCATCTTCGTAGCTATTATTATTCTTCGCACAGGGTTTACGAAAAATAAATTTTTTATCCTCTGTCTCTCAAGTCTTGGTGAGGTCAAAAAGAAGAAGAAAGCCCCACCACGCGTTTTCTGCGACATCTGTGACTGCTTTGACCTGCACGACACGGAGGACTGTCCCACTCAAATGCAATCCCCAGACTCACCTCCACACACCACATACCACGGGAGCCGCAGCGGCGAACGACCATACTGCGACATCTGTGAAGCGTTCGGTCACTGGACAGACTCTTGCAACGATGACCAAACCTTCTGAACTTCCCCTCAACCCCTCGGCCTATGAGCAGGCTATGCACAGTTCGCTTTCAACCAGATTATACGCTATTTTTGTACACAGCATATATACATTCGAACCTCTTGTACATTCCCTAAATGAATCCGCCCAAATGAAGGCTAAGGTAAGCTGCATTTATGGAAATGTAATGTTATGAAGGCGAGATATATTTCTGTGTTATCAACACTGTTTTGTGTGTTTCGTATGTTTTTCACTGTCCTGTGTTGATTTATCTAATGATGACTTACCAGCAAGAAAATTGGGAACGGTTTAGCGATACTTTGCAGTGTATTTAAAGTTGCTGTGTGTAATTTCTATTGGCACAAAATGGAATTGCAAAATAATGACTGTTTCCAAACAGGTTTTCCTCTCTCTACTATTGTAGCTCCACCCCAAAGTCAACCCATTGGTTGAGTCAGAAGCTGACATTTCAGGGCACTCAAACAAACAGCAATCTTTTGAAAGCTCCACAAAGCTGTAGCCAGTGTTCGGATTGGTATACTAGCACACTGCGTACTGCACACTAGTCAGTATACACTGAATACGGCCCACTATTTTTTAGATAGCATGTGAAATGGTACGCATTATGCAACAATAAAAATTAAGCTACATTTTGTTAAAAATTATAGTGGATTTTAATTTCAGCTTATTCGTTACTCATGTTGAATCGACTCGTATCGACCACATTGCATTATGGGATCTGATTGTATACTGCACATTTTCACCCAGGTATTCTATGCATACAGAAATTATACATACTATGCACAGTATACATACTGTAGTATGTAGTATGCTATTCCGAACACAGCCACAGTTGTTGCACTATTCAGTAATTCGCCCTACGAATGGTTTACTTACAGTTGTCTCTGCATATTAAACCAGGATAGAAGATTTTAATGAAGTTATTTTAATGAAACAAAATTATACACTTCAGCTTGAAGAACTCGTAATGGACTGTAAAACAGTACAACAAGTGCACCAAACAAAGCTGAAGCTAACCACTATTAACTTATTGCACTTCTCACTTTAAATGTATACAGCACATGAGTTTAACTGCCATTGTTTGGAACTAAGTTATTTTTACTGTTAAACATCAGACATATAGTTATAATAATGTCATATGAATGGATTTTTATGTGTATTTTGATGGTATGTCCTGTAGATTTCAGGCCTATTCACACCAAGTCCAATTTTTTGGGCATAAAATAAATGCACGGCCAGATTTTAAGATTGAACCTTTTTGTGTGTACGGATTCAAGATTGATTTATTTAAAATGCCGAACAGTTACTTCAGGTATCCAGACTTTTTTTTCAGAGAATGAAGAAAATTATGCATCAAAAAAGTTTTGGTGCAAAAAATGGCTTCCAAATATTTTATAATTCCGTATATTTTAGTCACCTCAAACTTGGTGTGAACAGACCTTTACTAAAGCACAATTTTTAAGCACAAGATCATATTGTATCTCTTATTATTGATGTAATATTAACAGTTTATTTAGCAACCTAATAAACTGCAAGTGTTAGAATTGGTAACCCGCAATGAAATGGTGCACAAGATTATATTAAATATGTATAATATTCATGATTATTCCCCTTTGGTTTATATGAATTTGATCAGAAAATTGTGCATTAATTGCAAATATATGGTCTGTTTCTACTGAAATATTGTGACAGTCTTTAACTATTGTACCGTTTCATGTACTGTATATTCACTTGAACTCAATACAAACATTCAAAGATTTTTCTTGTGTCGTTATATTCTGTCTGACTATATTGCGCTTTCTGACTACACAATGATTCTGACCATGTTTTTGGTTCATTTCATGAACGTCATAAGGACAATTCTAGACACACTTTAGATTCAGTATTTAAGTCAGTGGTGTGATCCGTACATTATATACAATTATTACATAATAAAACCACTTCACCTATTCATCATTGAATGGTTTTCAGTCTTGATCTTTCATCTAAATTTATATCTAAAAATTTTATAACTGTGCTTACAGCCAAAGTTTGAAACGCCGCTCTCATAGTCTCTCAATTTCACGCAAGGATGGTCAACAGATCCCATCACAACGCCCTACAGCTCCTAAATAGAACAGAAGGGGCCTGGTCAATAATTCATGTCCCTTAAAAATGCAGCCTGATAAGACAATTCTGAACCCCACATAAAATAACGAAAATAGCATCTCTGATGTAAATTTTATGCTTTTTGTTAACCTAATTAGGATAATTAGTGGTGTTTGCTAATTAGAAGTGTATGTTTATGGCCAAAATACAAGTGACATTGTTTTTTGACTTTCATATATTCTAGATACATTACATGTAACGTAAAACATTTCAAAAGTTTTTTTTGTTTTCATTTTGATGATTAGAGCTTACAGCTCATGAAAGTCAAAAATCCAGTATCAAAATATTCGAATATTTCCTAAGATCAATAAAAAAAAAAGGATTTGCAAAACAGAAAAGTTCAAGTTCTTTAAAGTATGTTCATTTATGCACTCAATACTTGGTCGGGGCTCCTTTAGCACAAATTCCAGCATCAGTGAGGTGTGGCGTGAAAGCAATCAGCCTGTGGCACTGCTGAGGACTATTGAGCCTTCAGCTCGTCTGTATTGTTGGATCGACTGTTTCTCATCTTTCTATTGAAAATATCCCACAGATTACATATGGGGTTCCGGTCAGGCATGTTGGCTGGCCAATTAAGCACAGTAATATCATGGTCAGCAAACCACTTGGAAGTGGTTTTGGCACTGTGGGTAGGTGCTAAATTCCTGCTGGAAAAGGAAATCAGCATCTCCATAAAGCCTGTCAGCAGATGGAAGCATAAAGTGATCCAAACTCTCCAGGTAGATGGCTGGCTGCATTGACTTTAGACTTGATAAAACACAATGGACCAACACCAGCAGACGTCACACCACCCCAAATCATCACTGACTTCGGAAACTTCACACTGGACTTCAAGCAGCTTAGATTCTGTGCCTCTCCAGTCTTCCTCCAGACTCCAGACCTTGATTTCCAAATGAAATGCAAAATGTACTTTTATCTGAAAAGAGGACTTTGGACCACTGAGCAACAGTCCGGTTCTTTTACTCCTTAGCCCAGGTAAGATGCTTCTGAAGTTTCAGAAGTGGCTTGGTAGCCCTTTTCCTGAAGACGTCTGAGCGTGTTGACTCTTGATGCACTGACTCCAGCTTCAGTTCACTCCTTGTGAAGCTCTCCCAAGTGTTTGAATCGGCTTTGCTTGACAGTATTCTCAAGCTTGCGGTTATTCCTGTTGCTTGTGCTCCTTTTCCTACCCAATTTCTTCCTTCCAGTCAACTTTGCATTTAATATGCTTTGATACAGCACTCTGTGAACAGCCACCCCTTTCAGTAATGACCTTCTGTGACTTACCCTCTTTGTGGAGGGTGTCAATGATTGTCTTTTGGCCCATTGCCAAGTCAGCAGTCTTCCCCATTATCGTGGTTTCAAAGAACAAGAGATACCCGGAATTTATACTGTAGGGATGGTCATTTAATGAAACTCAAATGTAAATATTCTAATATTTTGAGATACT
>NW_015536474.1:1228195-1229482 GCF_001515605.1 Sinocyclocheilus anshuiensis | reverse complement strand
TATATATTATATATATATGGGGAATTGACCACGTCTGCCAAAAGTTTCTCAAATAAATTATAATTCTCATTTCATTTTGTGAATGGCAGAGAGTTGTTGAACGAGCTCGCGAGACTATAAAAATAAAAAAACCGTTGAAGAGACTGAAAAGCGCGCGCAGCTTGACAGGACGCCAGAGCTGAGGTAAGATACTTAACACGAATGACATCAACTAACTCTTGAAAAGTTAACGAAAAACATATGAGAGTAATGTTCTAAACGTTATAGCGTTTAGGTGTAGGTTAACTGCAGGTAAAATCAGGTAAAGGTTTATTAAGAATCATATACAGCCTCGATGTAATTTGGATTCTTAGTTGTGAAAAAAGTCTTGATCAACCCCTCTCTTTCGCTTTATAATACCCATGTGTTTGGTGAACGCTTTAAATTATGTTCGTATCAAAAACATTTCTGCACAATATGTATGTATTAGTTTGCGCTTGGTAATGCGATAAAGTGTCAGGGGGCGTGTTAACAACGCATAACTTCTATGCAACATCGAGTAAATATGTGAAAAATACGTCTGTGGTGTATAATAAATATGAAAGCATTCTTAGCCTTTTCAAAATGAAACGTTTAGCTGTGTTACCAGGGCTATTAATCTTTAAATGATAAAAAAAATGCTCTAAAATACTTAGATCAAAAGAGGCATGAAGGTAAAAGAAATAGGCTAGACAAAAAAATAGGCTAGTCATAACCAACTCAGTTAACATTTTTTATTAAAACAAATTGAATATGCTAAAAACAAGCACTAGTGATGAAATAAATAAAACCAAAATTAATCAACTGTACAAGACAAAAACATTTCAAGAAAACATGGTCCCAATGTATAGAGTATTTCATTGTGAGATCCTTGTATGTTGCTACATCAGATTGAAGTCAGAGTGGATTTAATGTTTAAAAAAAATCATTTAAAAACTGCCAGACTGTGTTCAGTTAATTGGATTTATTGTCCATCAATCAAGAATTAAGTTCCAGCTCAACTGGTTTGGAAATGAGGTATATATCAAGTCACTTTGACCTGTAACAAAAAAATTCTGTGATGCTTTGAAAAGCTGAATACTGGATTTTTGACTTTCATGAGCTGTAAGCTCTAATCATCAAAATGAAAACAAACAAACAAAATGTTTGAAATGTTTTACTTTACATGTATGTAAAGTATGAATCTAGTATGAAAGTTTCACTTTTTGAAATAAGTTAATAAAAAGAACTGTTTCACGATATTCAAAATTTTTGAGATGCACCTATATA